>NC_041052.1:21804746-21967246 GCF_900634775.1 Gouania willdenowi
TTTATTGTTGGATACAAACATGAAAACAACGGTTTCAAAACATTAAATGTCATGTCTGCGCTCTCTGGCAGCCTCCGCAGCATGTCGCTTATTGTTACTGTTAATGAAACACACACACAAACACACTGTAAGTACAGAGACGAGGTAAAGCAACGCTAATAACAGAAAACACACACCTTTTGTCCGTGACTGGACTCTGGAAGCCATGGAAGAAAATAATAAGACTCTGGCACTTTTTGTCCATCTTGGTTTTATGTTCACCTCAATCTGTCAACTCTCGCATCGCTCTGCAAAAAGTTTAAACATGACCGGGGTGAGGTTTGGGGCGGACCAATCATAGCCCAGACGCAGTAGTAAGGCTTGGCGATATAGACCAAAATTTATATCTAAATATTTTTTCTCAAAATGGCGATAAAAGCTATTAAATAAAACTCAATGTCTTACCAGGAAGACAATTCTAGGTTAAATTTGCTGATGCAAAATGTCACACAAGCACATATATTAACAAACAGTTGCACAATATGTGATGTGCCACTTTTGGCTTTTTCTCCTATAAGGGACAGCATGTGTGAGTGAGCTCTGTAGTGTGGCTTATTTAGGGGAAGGTCTGGGTAAGGAAACAATCAGAAATCCATCTAACTGCTTTTTATGCTGTTCTGAGAAGTAGTGAAAGCAGTCATTTCTAAAATGAGTATTTTGATAACAAAATAAGCTAAAAAATTAAAATGTATTGTTTTAGGCGATATTGTGATTTTTGAAATCACCAAAACAGAATTCACAATATATCTTGACTCTCGGTATATTGCCCAGGCCTACGCAGTAGCATATATCAGGCTTTATCCTGAACATCAATTCATAAACACATTTATTTATTTATTATTGCCATTCAAAATGTTTTCTCTTTAGGAAAATGCATTTCAGCAAAATTATTACTCGCATTTAATCTTTAAGATTTTATATTTTGCAGCAGACTATGTCAAATACATTACTGGGCAAAATTAACTTCCTGCAAATGGCAACAGCGCAAAAACACAAAATCCTATTAATTCTGGGAATGAAACTGTCCTATTCATTTTCCTGTTGTTACATAATATATGTTAAACATTATGCAGTTCAAACCTTTTTTTATATAAGTTGTAAATAATGTCACACAGTTCCACAAGGCCATTAGCTTACCTGAATTAAAACAGAAGGAGATGCATGAAGAACTCCACGTGTAATATTTGGTAAAGACAATCACTGAGATGTGCACAAATGGTTAATTATCATTAACAGGATCAACTAAATTCACCATGAGAAGACAATTAATAATATTCGACACATGCACACAACTTTTAACATGTGTGATTTCCGTTCAACGTCCTGAAGATTTCCAGAGTGCAGAAAACATTGTATGAGCATAAGTAATAATATAGTTTCCATAGCTACTGTAAATGTGATAATGCAGTGTAAAAGAACCTGGCTACAGGTCTGCGTAAAACACACTTAGTCTGAGTCCACCTTCCCAGAGTCAGGATTTTAATTTGAGTAGACTGAGGAGGACAATGTTGTTTTCTACAGAAGCCTCTTTATTTGTACCTCAACTTCTCGCCAACAATTCTTAACAGGCAGAAAATTGGATATTGTGACATGGGTTAAGCAGTGGCTGTTGATATTTCCTCTGATTGTGGTGAATGCAGGTGCTGTGCCTATGGATGTTGGATGGTGTTGATGGACGTGTTGCCAAATAGCTTATTTGGACTGATGGAAACTGAGGCAGCTGCTACCAAGCAACAACAACAACAACAATGCACCGGTACTTTGCTGCCATTTGTTTGCTGAATGATGGAAAGGCAAATGTAACTCCTGTATGTTATAATAGCCGTTGCATCTCAAAGACATATAAGCACACATTTTTGGATGGATAGGCAAATTAAGATTAAAAAAAGTATTACACTGAAATGTACAATGTTTGTTTAAATTGAAAAGAAAGTATATGATTAAATTTTTGTTTTGTATGGGGTGCTGAATGTAAAAATGAATGTTTTAAACAACAAGTTTTTACTTGGTGTTTAAAACATATTTTGAACACATGTTTTAAAACATATTTTGAACATTTCATTCAATTTCCTCACATTTAGCTGATTTTTTTTAATTTATTTGAAACAAATTCATGTAAAACATCATTTTCTATATCATTGTTGAAAATGTGTAAACATGAAAAATAAATCTAAACGTCAATGTGGAATCTAAATCTAAATGTTAAATGTAAATCTAAATGTTGAATCTAAATCTAAATGTTTTATCGGTCACAAGAGTAAAGCCAGCCCATGGTGTAGGTGGGGCCTCATGATTGACAGGCACTGACCTGCCCACTTTGGGAATATTTCTAAACATTTAGCATTACACGTGGCAACCTATTTAACATTTAGATTAAGATTTAACATTTAGATTTAGAGTTAGATTTAACATTTACATCTTGATTTATTTTAAGTGTACACATTTTTAATAATGATATAAAACATCCTGTTTTATATGGATTTCTGTCTCAAAATAAAGAAAAATGATGTGATGAAAGTGAGCTAAATGTTCAAACTATGTTGGCTATGACAAATTAAGCAAGTTTTTACATTCGGCACCCCAAAATTTGGAAGTCTGAGTGCACTTCCGCAAAGTTGACTTGCATGCATTTGTTAAAAATGTAGTAAATCCACAAAAGTGACATACAACATCAGAAAATGGGGGCTCTGTAAAATACATTTTTCTAAATCAATGTTTTGTAAACCTAATATAGTCTCTTTGAACTGTGGAAGTCGACTGTATAAAATGCGCACACAGGGAGAAAATATGATCCGTAGCTTATACGTCTTTCACAGAGCAGTAGTCTATTTTTGTATTCACTGATTATTGTGACTGTCATTGTATATTTACTAACAAGATGTTTTTTGTACCTCTTAAAAGCAAAAAGACTCCTCTCCTCATTAGCATCTCTTATCAGCCCACACAGCCAACAGTAATCAGCAGCGATCAGTCCAGGCAGGAAGAGTGAGGGATGATGGAAGAGGCAAACTTCCTGAAGAATGAGGCACTTTTCTCTACAAAAGGGTGGAGTGCTTCTCCCAGACAGAAGAGGGGAGCATTTTACCCCATTTCGTTTTCTACAATTACTTACAGAAGCCTGAAGCAGTAATAGGCTACCTCTGATTGTTAGTAAACAGAGACGGTGGTTTTCAAAGATAAGACTTTTCCCCAGGAAAGGGAAATGATCATGTAATGTTAAAGGCCTGAGAGAATAAAAAAAAACTATTTAGCAATGGCTAAAGAAGTAATGTTGTTACAATTAGATATTTAACGGGGGGGATTAAATATGTTCATTCTAAGATAGAAAAAAAAAGATGTGAAATTACAACATTCATCAACAGATCAAACATAAACATAAAATATAGAAGTGGGCGTGTAATCAGAGGGTCGTCGGTTTGAATCCGAATTGGGCCATCTCTGTGGGATGTTCAGCAAGTCCCTTAACCCTAACTGCTCGTGTTGTACTTTGCTTTGGATAAAATTGTAATTTTGTAATCAATATATATCAATATATGAACAGTTTTTAGTGCAAAATTAAACCTAAAATGTAAAAAAAAAAAATTAGGCTTAGGCCTACATGTTTTTGGCAAATATATCCAACCTGTGTGATTTCCCCTTCTGTTCCACCCCCTACTCTCTATAATTCTGGGTGCTACTTCAGCCTTCATCAGAGCTGTCAAATGCAAAGCAAGGAAGGAAGACATACTTACCAAATTCATGTAGTTTTATGAGCTGATATTTTATATTATTTTAACTGTCCTGATAAAACCTAACACATGTTTGAAGGAGGTGAAGTCATAAGAAACGGTCTCTACGACTATTAAATGTGTGAGACTTATTCTTTTTATTTTACTATAATCTGATCGTGATATGAAAAGTGGCCAACAGCAACACTTAAGACTGTCCTAGTCATAGTTTACACACGTTCTACAGTCCAATGTTTTTTAGCTGTGCCTTCATGTTTTATACAAATTAGGGCTGAAACGATTCATCGCGTTACTCGATGAACTCGATTACAAAAATTCCTCGACGCAAAAAATTGTGCCTTGAAGCATCGTTACATTCCTATGACGCGCACTATACGCACAGGGACCGCACACCACTAGCGCGTCATCAATGCGCGACAAACATTCTGCATTTAGTTGGTGCCATGGCGGAGAGTAAGCGTCAAGGAACGTCTAAAATCTGGGATCATTACAACCTAAAAAATGAAGAAAACAAGGAGCAATCATGTGTTTACTGCAAACAATACCTGGCATACCACAGCGGTATGACTTCAGTGATTCAGCATCTGAACCGAAAGCATCCACAACAAGTGTCGCTGAAACAAGGTCATGTGGTGCTAATTTAGGCCTGGGCCGATAATCAATAAGTACATAAATTAACCGAATGATAAATGAAAATGAACGCGGAAGTTTTCCAGTATGACATATGCATGTGTACTTGGCTGCGCGCCTGTCAGCTGTGGCTGTAGAGGTTAGCATTAGCAATGGATATAAAACAGCAAATAACTCAGTTAGTTCTAATAATTTCTCAGTGAACCTGCAGCGTAATTACTCTAAAATAGTCTACGACCAAAAGGCAATCTTAGATTTAGGTAAATCAAGCAGTTACAGTCCGGTAGATGCGGCAACTCTAGCTTCGGATTGCTACAGCGGCTACACCCAGTGGCCTATGTAGGAGCGGTGTCCGCCAGCGGATGAGATAAGTGGTGTGATCGGAAGCACACACAGCCTGTGTGCACACAGAAACCAGGGTAGATGGTCTTTAAATCCTTAAAAAGGTAAGGTATTAAATGTGATGTAGCCAAATTTAAGGCCTTAAAAGCTTTACATTTGAGAAAAAGGGCATTACATTTGAGAAATTGTAGCATTAAATATAGCGGTACACCTCAGTGCCTGTGCTCTGAAGTATTGTGGATTTTAAACACTGTCTCTGATCATCACTGTGACAATTCTAATGATGTCAGCAGCACAATATTTTGATACAGAATAGAAATACTTCATTAAGCCCAAGATAAATTCATTTTCTCAGCTGCTTAAAACATAATTCCAGTGTTTATCAAACACATACACACACAGGTTTCTAGGTTACCATCGCAAATAGGCTCACCCCCGAAATTATATATTATTTATTAGTACTTAGTTAGTTGACTTAACTGTATTGTTATTAATTGTTGGCACTGGCACTTATAAAGACTACATGGTTAAATTGCAATAAATTGGCTTAGTTTTGGAGTCAAATGTAGTATTTTTTTAGAAATAAAAGCAAAATGCTTTATCATTTTACAGCCACGCCATTTTCGTTATGCATTATTTGTTTTGGTCACTTAAAAAAGCAAAAAAAAAAATACGTTTTTTAAATTATCCGATTAATCGATCGACAAAGTGCTAGATTAATCGATTCCAAAAAGAATCAATAGCTGCAGCCCTAATACAAATTTTAAAAGATGCTGACAAAATTCAGAGCAGCCACATCCTTTTTTCAGATATTTTAATAACATGATCAGATTAAAAGGTGATCTGTTGTTTACAGAATAAGATGAAACTTGTTTTTATAGAATCAATTCTCAACTAGCCAAACTGTATTTACGGAGAAAATGCAAGTGATAATGCTGTATGTTTAAATTGCAGGATAAATAAAGAGTGAGGGGGCTAGCCACAGCAACAGGGGACGCGGCAATGCTAACAATTATCGGTAACTGCACAGGTATAAATAGAGGCAGAAACGCTAGGGATTAATCAACAATTATAGAATTTACAAAAATGCGAGGACATAGCAGGATTTTTTGGGTCCCATGATTGGTAAAATAGGACTATAAGTGTGGGACAAGTTATCTGCAAAAAAACCAACAGAAGATGGAATAATAATGATGATATCTCAATATTGAGAACAGCATTCTCACAATTACAGTTTTATTAAGATCAAACATTTGACTGCCTGGTGAGACAAAGGCTAAATATTTTGCAGAGTGTCAACTATTTATGACTTGAATGTAATCACACAGACTCTCTACAGACCCATGTTTGGAATTGCTTATTGATTGTGCCATTTTTATGTATCAAAGTGCATAATCTGTGTTTGGTCTACATCACACATTTTAGGAGGTATAGCTTAGCATCTTAAGGTAAAATTAAAAAAACATTCTTGTCACCAGTTGCGCCATATTTAACCAGAACAAAGCAATTTCTTAGCGATGACGAGAGGAACAGCTTGTACTTTTGTCTGAGATCAGATTTGGCTTTCATGGACAAAAATCTGTCAGGCTGAGCACATCTGATATTATCAGTGGCAGCTTGAAATATTTTATGCACTTGCTCTCTTTTAAATAGTAAAGCTAAAAAATAACAGTGAATAAATCATGATTTGATGTTTGTATGGATGGGAATTTATTATCGTATATTTCTGTCCCTCCCAGTCATCCTATAAAGAAAACTGTGTAGATAACAACCCCATAGAGCTAAAGAAGATGAGGGTTTCTTAGAAACTCACTCACCAAACACATTTGTATGTCATAGTTGGAGTTTTTCTTTATGCCATCATTACTTTTATCTGTCGCAATCAAAAGAGTGAAGAGTAATGGAGATCCTGAGAGAGATTGGAGTCCTTGACCTTTACACAACCCACATGTAGCATTTATCCAGGTTGTTGTTGTTCTTTCAAAAGGAAGCTTAAACAAGGCCTGCTTCACGCTCGACTGAGACAAAACGTTGACAAACACAAGACAAATGACCAGTCACTGTGAAATGAAATGGATATTGTGAAGTGAAACGAGCATTAACAGGGATATCGCACGCATCAGCAATACTTCCCGAGCCTGATTTCATCCCTGGTCTCTAGAATAACACACAAGTTCTCAACAAGGAAACATTCTAAAGGTTGATCCAACAGTTGGAAGATAAAAGTTATTTGTTTCATGAAAATATTTGTAAGCCCTCACAGCCTGGATAAACAAAAACAATGGTTTTGCTTTGTCAAAGCTTTAAAAAAATGTAGAGTAAATGAACACCACCTGTACAGATTTAGGCTGTTATAGAATATGAATGAATTAATGGCATTTAAAAATGGTGTCCATCCAACCATCTATCCATCCATCCATCCATCCATCCAGAAATTACCTCTAGTTGACCTTTCTTTTACATTTCAGGTGAATCTTAATTCCATTATGATCCATCAAACTTTTCAAATTGTAATTTTCATTAAACTAAAACTTTACAATCTCACAATACATTAGAGCAGAAATGGGTCTGATTTTGTGCGGCCCCAAAGCAATTGCACAAAATGACAGAAGAAAAAAACAAAACAACAAAAATACTTGAAATGACTCCAAAACTGCAACAAAAACATGCAAAACAGCAACAATTCAACAAAAACACATCAACTGGCAACCAAAACCCTCTAAAGGACTCAAAAAACACACAGAACAACAAAAATACACAAAAACACAAATATGTTGTTTTGTAAAAATAAACAATTAGTGATTCAAGTATAGAAAACTTTGCTGCTTTGGACACTTTAGACACTATCATGACAATATTATGCTAAAGGTTTTGTTCAGAAAATGTTACATTAAGATACTTTTTACTCCAGCAAATGCTATGGTGCCAGATAATATAATAGAAATTACAATGTGCAACTTCTCGTCATGTAATGATTGAAGTTTTTTCCTTCTTGATGTGCACCACACTTTGCAAAAAATACCTTTTTTAAAGGCTGTGCTTGATGATGTCTTCAAATGAAACAGTTTTCCTTGGTGGTTGGTGAAACACAAACTGGTTGAACTGATACAACATTTTAAGTGCTGACTGAATACTAAGTACTCGGAGTCAGAACAACTTGGATCAAAAGTTCTTAGAAATGTTGAATTTTAATCTCATTCCACTGCAATGATCAGTGAACGACAAAGAATGAGCAGAGTAATTTATAACGGACAACTTTATTGATGTTTTAGCAAAATGGCCATTGTGCACAAACACAAATTACAGACCCATTAAATGTCTTCTAAACATGCTCAACAAAATCTCGAGCTTACTTTAATCTTTGTCAGTGCACAAGACCACTTATCTTCACCTTGAAAGTACAGCACTATTTTTAGTTAAATCTGCACTCTTAGCTTTTAGTAAAAAACATAAATATATATTCAAAATGGACCATATGATGAGTTAACATGACATTGATTGACCAAAGTACAAGAATGTAGCGTAGTGTGGTTCAAATTGGCAGTGCTGGCCTAACACTTAAGGAAGCGGGCTTGTAAACGGGGGGTCGCTGGTTCCAATCCACTGTGGGACCTTGAGTGAGTCCGTTAAAAGTAACTTCTTCCAGGAGAAAAAAAAGATTTTTAATCTCTCTTTCAATTTGTATATTATTTAATTTAAATGTAATCTCTCTTAGACTCTACTGGTTAAAAAGGGTAAAAAATAAATATATACGTATGTCTAAAAAAAAACATCATACCTAGAATAGTTATTGCATTGCTTTCAATTCCTCTGAGGAGATGGAACGTTTTTTTCCTTCATCAAGTTTTGGCCCACATTCAAGTATTTCAGCAACACTTTCCTGGCGTACTTCAAAGGTCAAAAAGCACAGAATGTAAACTTCATGCCAAACTTACAAAAGCTCTGTGTTTAAGGTTGAACAGCTGTTCATCATAACTTCCACCTAACTTATTTTTCTCACTAGGAAAGTCTCCAAACACAGCAGAAAGTGTCAAACAGGTATAAGAAAAGCTAAAGAAATAAAAATAAATAAATGAAAAAAACACCCAAGTCAAAGCAAACAATGATCTGCGTTATCTGAATTCACCTGTTTGGTCACAGTTGTCCACATGTGGTGGCCTGCACACCGTCTCACCAGATTTGGCTCAACTATCCACTCTGATCTGCAATTTTGGCTTTCAAATTAAAGTGCGATGACAACCAATTACGCCATTACTTCATCTTAAATCTAAAATTGTTTACCAAAGTCAAACCTATAGTAGCCCCTTTAAGAATAATACAGAATAAGTAGACATTGTTTTTATCCGTCTGTGCCATTCTGCTTTGGGACAACTTCAGGTGGTAATGAGAACACTATATGAAAATCAAGTCCAAGTCCTTAGGCTACAACACCTTTAGTTACAATCTTATATATCACATTAAACATTGTTTCCTTACTGACAGCAGCAGACAGTTCCCACACAAGTGTTTTCCACAGATTTTGATGGGAAAAAAATTAGGGGTACCTCAGGCCACAGTGCTGGGCCCAGAGAAAGTTTTATGTTCA
The DNA here is from genome assembly GCF_900634775.1 of Gouania willdenowi. Taxonomy (NCBI): domain Eukaryota; kingdom Metazoa; phylum Chordata; class Actinopteri; order Blenniiformes; family Gobiesocidae; genus Gouania; species Gouania willdenowi. The sequence goes on from NC_041052.1 coordinate 21,814,071, forward strand.
AATATTAAGATTAATAGGCTAATAAATTTGTGGTTAATGCTTACTTTAAATCAGACAGTGTTATTTTAGTCATACTGTCTCTGAAAACTCATCAAGCTTTCACCCTCAGAGACTTACATGGGCGGCCAAGGCACCAGTGATAGCGGAGTATTCTTCTGGGGATTTGATTCCAAGCCCAAGAACGGACTGGCGTACGGGGACACCAGGAATTTCTCCAGTGGGCCGGTGGGCAGCTGGTTCGGGCCATGAGAAAAAGAAAAGCAAAGGGGGAATAAATACACCTGTCAAGTATCCCGTTTTGGCCGGGAAACTCTCATATTTTACAACTTTTTCTCACCATCACCCCGTATTAGTATGTTCACGTAAATATCCCATGTTTTAATGTAATAATAATTAAAAGATGAATAAATAAAAACATTCCTCTGCCTCTCTACTGTCACCTGAAATGGTCTGGGTGGCAGTTCTCGCGAGATTAGTGCTGACAGCAGGACCAAACCCGGAAACAACTCAGAAGAGAGATAGATGGATGTTCCGGTGAAAAAAACAAAGATTTCGTGTAAATACTTTGGGAAATGGGACAGAGAGTTTATCTTCCTAAAGAGCAGCAGGATGGGACACAGTTACTGTAAGATTAGTAACTGAGATTTTAGAGTCTCCCACGGGTCAAGGAACAACGTAAGTCACCATGAAAATTCATCCAATCACAAGCGCCACAAATATACATTGCTTTCAAAAAGTGTTAAAGGATGTAAAATCTACAACTAATGTGTCTATTGAGTCATTAGTGAATACCAGAGAACCACATAAGTGAGCATGAGAAATTGTAAGAAAATTTGTCATAAAAATAAAATGTTTGTCTAACTTAAAGACAAAAAACGTGACATTAACAGTAAATATACAACATGTTGACTTGTATATGAACTGAAAGTATATTAAATAAACACATGTGCTTAATATACCCATTTATGTTTTAATTTAGGCTGTTTTATAATTTAGGAATTAGGGCTGGGCGATATATCGAGATTCAAGATGTATCGGGTTTTCTATTTTGGCGATATATAAAACTAAAATATTGCACACTGATAAATATCGTATTTTGTATAAAAATACTTGTTTTAGGAGTCACTGCTTTTACTTCTCAGAACAGAATGTAAAGCTCAGTTAAATGGAATAATGAGTGTCCCAGACTAGTTGAGCCGTGAACCACAGATTAGGAACTGTCATCATCAGCTTCACGACACCTGAAACAGAGCAGAGAGAGAAGGACGAGGAGAAGGCACTGACTGCAGAAAAACATGATACAGTATTATCAAGTCAGCCTGCCTTGGCCTTGGTCCTCACTCCCAGTGGCCTAGTCAATACTTATTATAAAGGTGATGAATCACTTCCCATTTATTATTTAACAGCGACTCCATGGTCTGTAAATGTGACCGTTCACAGACGAGCCCATGTCGCTCTAGCGGTTAGGTTATGTTATGATTCAGTCCTGTTTATGCGGACTGTAAATCATAACCAGCTACATCAGAATTTGAATCTCTTCTCGTTTATTGAACCAGTAAATGCGACCGTTTACAGATGAGCCCATGTCCGCTCTAGTGATTAGATTATGTTATGTTTCAGTCCTGTAACACATATTCATTGTGCAGCTGTTTGTCAATAAATGAGCCTGTGTAGCATTTTGCTTCAGCAAATTTAATCACTTTACTGCTGTAAATATATTACTGTAGGCTGTAGGGTTCAAGTTAATGATTACTATATGAATATGATCCAAAGCAACATAAAATGCAGTTTTTTTCATCAAGGGACATGAAACTTGTGTTGACGGCTGGCTGCTCACACCACGCATGCAGTGGGCCGGTCTGTCAATGACTTCCGGGCCACACCCAACCCCCCCCACTAGTCTGCCCCTGATAGAGCATGTATACCGATCCATGTGTTGAAGTGTCCTTGGGCAAGACACAGAACCCTAAATTAATCCCAACATTTGAATAGTGCCATGCATGTCAGATCTGTCACCATTAATTTGTGAATGCTTGATATTAGAAAGCACTTTGGGACTACTTTACTAGAAATTAAAACACTTTAAATTAAGTCCATTCACAATTTTTTAAGCATATACATGATCAGGAAACAAAGCTTTGTGCATCCTCATGAATCACTGCAGAAATAATGCTATAAATAAATCTAATTTCCTTCAATATTCAACTTAAAGCTTGTTGAAATCCAGATAAAATAGATCAACAGGAAAAATATTGAAATACTCTCAGGCTTTTATGAAAACAGCGGGATAACTTGGGACTATGCTGTTTCTGTCACTCCTGACCCAATTCAATAAATCACTAACTATTAACTGCAAAATTACAACTGTATCATGTATTTGTTTTGGAGAAGTCCAAGTAAAACACATAGATCCAATATCCTAGCATCAGTTGTGTCAAGTGATATATCACTGATGGTTGGGCAATATATGGACAATTTGATGCAACCTGTGTCGACCATCAGATTACTAGCTTTTGGCAACATTTGACTGGGAAAAAGAATAATGAAGTAACAGATAGAAATGAGTGTGTCCAAGGCTGTTAGTTCACCTCTAGTGACTTTTAAGGGAAAGCTCAATCGAAAGATCATATATTACACATTACCTTCTATTAGTTTAGTATGAACTGAATACAATCCTGAAGTGACTCACATGCACAAAAGATGGCTTTGCTGAACTTTGAGGATGAAAAATAGAAAATGTTTTTTTAACATTATTTTTTATGAGATTTAAAGGATGTTCCCCCTTTTTTTTTTTTTTTTTTTAACATTTTTTTATTTAAAAAACTTTTTTTCCCCAATGGGGTGGATTGGTGGCCGAGAGATTTGCATTCTTCAAAGGGGGCCACAGCAGAAAACGCTTGGGAACTCCTGAGCTATGGGACCAGTAGAAACATTTGCACATTCAGTCCTTAAGGCAGGCGGACACTGTGCGATTTTTGGCCCATTTTGAGCCAATTTTCGACTCGTGCGTCTATTTTGTGGAATCGTGCGAGTCTCTGCTAGATCCTGTGTCGTGCGTCGTGTAGTATACATGGGGTCACGAGAAGCGATGAACACCTCACGACCAGCTCCCGATCAGCAATCGTAGGGTCGTAAAGATTTCAAACATGTTTGAAATCCAGTCACTCCTCGTGAGTGACTGGATTGGAGGCAGTGCCACGGACTGGCTTACCGTAAACGCTCACACTGCGCATGCGCAAACACCGTAGGACCACTGTAAAATTGACGGACTGTACTGCCCACGTCTGTCTAGCCAGTTCCCAGTCCATCACATCGCTGTCTTTTGTTTTTTAAAGCTCTTTTTGTTGAGATTTTAATGGTGACGCTTCAGAGTTCTTCTTCTTCTTCTAATTTGTACATTGCATTTCCGGAAACAAGACCCCGACGTGTCGTGTATGAAAGTACAGTGTGAGCAGTCAGAGTGTCAGTCCGTACAGTTTGAGCTGGAGCTGAGTGCAATGATTGAAAAAAATTGCACAGTGTATCCCAGCCTTTAGTCAAACCACTCAAGTGTGCATTGACAATTTAGAAACAAAACTGCAAATGATGAGTCAGACATATTTCTATACTATGGGAGAAAAGCAGAGAACACGTGAGGCTATAAAAAATAATGTTATGAGAATGAATATTCAGCAAGTACCTCTGAATGTAAATCCATTTGTTTAAGCACATTAAATGAAACGTTTATTAGGATAAACTTTTTGTTTACATACCACTGATTTTACTATGGTATACATGATGTTTGTGAGAAAGAGGATATTTTTGAGAAGTTTGGAAAGTATTTAACAAGCAAGTGTTTTTTTGGTCATCAAGCCATAAAGCTTGAACTAAATTCAGCTGTGACAACTTGGATGCAGGAGTCGACCCTGGGGATGACCATGTAGAGACCAGAAAGAGGGCCTGAGAACCACTATCTCAAACTGCAATGCTGGGCTTAAAATAAATCCTTGGGGTATTCAGAAAAAATATATATAGGTTCATTCAACTATTTCTTGTTTTCATAGTTATAACCCTTACCTTGCATCTGAGCCTTTGCAGAATCTCATTGTTTTTCAAGAATCCAATTGGCCCAAATAAAGTTCCCACAAACTCCCATTGGTCAGCTCTCCTTGTGTGTGACACATTATTCCTGCTGGTGTGAAGAACCCAAACAGTTTCAAGTTCACATAAGTAATATGTATGCCACCCTGCACTCCCCATTACACCCAACCCAAGCCCATATTTCCCATTATCCACTCCAGTAAAAACACCACGCGTTATCTACTGGATTGCTGATTATGTTATTCCCCCCCTCCTCCTCCCAACCATTCAACACTGTTTGCTCAGCCATTATAGAAGAAATTCACCAGAAAAGCCTCTGTACTTTGCAAGCACTACCAGAGAGAAATGTATCACTCATGTCTAAAAACAGATGCTTTTCTACAAGAAACCCATTTGGGCCGGATGCGGAGATGTTTGTCATTTCACCAGAAATAGCCATCTTTCATCAGTATCAGTGTTTCAACAAATAATTAGAAGATCATATTTGTTTGCTGATAAGAAGGCAGTCTGTGGGACATCATGGATGAAAATGTCATGAAACAATTTCACAAGATTACACATGCAGAGTACATAAAGTGTATATGATGTAACCTGTCTGGGCTGACCAATGCATCACACCAGCTACAGACTGCAGCTTTTTTAACTTTAACACCTGGCAGTGGGGTTTCTCATCAAAAATAACACTATCTCCAGTCTTAGCAGAACTATGCTCTCAGGTGAGACAGCATCATCTGCAACATATTCAAAGCATCAAGTCATTTAAAAAAAAAAAAGTTTTCTGTGTATATTATGAATTATTGCCAAATTATTCCCATGGCTGTTAATCCTCATCCTCATCAAGCATACACTCTTATCTTGATGGCTATGATATCCATTACAAAGGAAGTTAATATCTCGACATTCATGTGGTTTTCAGGCTTCAAGGTCACAATGGGGTCAGATGCAATCTTTTCATCTAGGCTTCACTTGGTTTTGGGAACCATGGATGGAGGCTTAGTTTACAAAACACAGCAGGGCCTTTCATTCAACACTCCAATAAGCTGCAATGGAAATTTCCTTTGTACTATGCGCTCATTGTGGGTTAAATAAAGCTCATGGGGGAAACTTGACTTAGTCTCTTGCTTCCAAAAATTGACAATGACAAGCCCAAAAGTGTGCACCTGTTATAACTTAATATGCTGTTTTTACATATGAAACAAATGTTAAGTTGGACTTGATTTATATTGTACAAAATTACAGTGTTGAGTAATAAAGAGATGCATAAAAAAACAAAAAACAATGAAATCCAATTAATATAAAAACCTTTTAATGTAATTTCATTATACCTTAAACCAGTGTTTTCCAATCGTTTTTGAGCCAAGGTACATCTTTTCATTGTAAAAAATCCTTGTAGCCTATTTTAACAATATACAGTCATTCTAATAAAAGTGTCTTGAATAGGAATCAAATTAACACAAAGAAAAAAGTTTCTATGATGTTTCATATTTCTACTTAACAACATTCTGCACAAGTGTTTTTAATAGGAATCAAATGAACAACAGCAAGAAAAAAAAAAAAAAAAATCTATTATGATATTTTATATTTATTTTGCCGGCAGAAGATGAATGGATGGATATACCGGTATTTATTTTTTAAAATAAAAAGTGTAATTAACACTATGCAGTGATTCTTATCAAACAGACTTGAATACAAATGTAAAACAAAAGTTAAAGTTAAGTTTAATCATAATTAAATATGATTAAAACTACAGTTAAACTTTATTCTGTTAAATATTGTTTTTGTTATACAATGTAATTTTTTTTTACATTATATTACGTAATTTTATATTATATTTATATAATTTATTATAATTATCATTATTAATGAATACATTTACAATACATTTTTATAATTACATTTTGTTCTGTGTTAAATGTTAAGAGTGTTAGTTTTCAGAAATGTTTTTGAAAGCAATTTGGTGAAATTGAATAAATTCCCACGACACACCTGACGATCTCTCACGGCGTCCGTGTGCAGCGGCGCACTGCCTTATACAATGTTTTAAGATGACTGCTTGCTTTTTAAGTCTAGTAAAAAATTAATTGATCATGTGACACCTATACAAAATGTTTATCTAGACTTCTTTTCCGGCAAAATAAACTGCATTGTAAATGTGACTCACATGAGAAAACCAGGAAGATGTTGGCCAGTGGGTGAGTTATTTGAGTTACTGTATTTATAGATTCTGAGAGTGTGGTGTTATGGTGTTACATACAGATAAATCACATAATTTTTCAATCATTCTGAAGTATTTGTCACTTCAGAGCAGCAGTTGAGGGGAGTAACAAAGACTACAAATTACTTTGCATTAACCCTAACCCCCAGCAATGGTTGTCAATTGCTGTTTTAACCATTTTAATGCAATTCACAGCCACAATTAATGTCCTTACCTTTTGTATCGAGCTGAATCAAGGCACAGTGCGAGCGTTCAGAAACAGTTTCACTTTCAGCAACTGAATTCCACTTGCATCACCTTTATCGGATGAGCTGACATGTTGTTTATGCGACGCAGCATTAGGAAAATCAATGTATTATTGCCTTAATTTGATTATTTCTGTGGTTAGAAGAGGTTAGAAGGACAAGAAAGCGCCTGAGCCACTCTGGAGGGTGCTTGAAACAGCTGGCTTTGGTTATGACCTACGCTGCTGCTGCACACACACTTAATAAAGCACCGTTAATAAGACTCATAATCCAAATCGATGCTTAAGTAGCCACGTGTTTCACTTCAACGTGCAGTGTATTGGCCGAAAATAATAACAAGAATGTGTGGATAGCCAAAGAAAATCACTGTGTTAATCAGCTGTTGGAATTCCACACCCCCAAACAACGAAACACAAAGTTTCCTTTTTTTTTCTAAGCTTACATACTGTTATTTGAAGCATGGAGTGCCTTCTGTAAAAATTCAATGAGCATATTTTGCAAAAAAAAAAAGAAAATGAAGGTTTTTGTCCATTTTCTCCGTTTCTCTCATGCCAACTTGTTCCTGGTTTTCTCATGGCGTGTCACAAATGCTCAAAACAAGCAAAAAATGATAAATGAGACAAGATGCTTGATATAATTAGATGGTTTTGAATAAAAAGTGCTGAATAAGTTTAACGCCATAAGTTAGATCACATTTTCTTTAAATAATTTGGATGTCAGGTGTTAGTGCCATTGTCTTAAGAAAGAAACTATTGTCTAAGCTCACGAGTAACAGCCAATTAGCTGTCATATTTGGTCGGTCAGGAGTATCACAGAGTTAACTTGAGATAAATGAGCCAAGATGAATAGATCAAATTCAAAGATGTGTAAGCTTGCTTGAATAATAACTTTCTTCACAGACTGTCCACAATGTGTCCAAGTGAATCCAACAGTCTTGTACGCTCGCATATCTCAGATGCCATTTTACAAATACCTGAAAACAAAGACAACTCTGCCTGTGCCTTTTAGGTTTGATCACTGCATATTTGGCCTTTAGTCACTTTCACAGCACCTGCTACTCTATAGTTGATACACCAGTCACAAGGCTCAACTAAAACTGTCCATGAGATAATATTTAGCTCACAGAATACATTATGTCCATGCCACTCTAAGACACCATAAATGGGTTGCTGAGTAAATGACAGAAAGCACAAAATATGATAAAAATCCCAACTTTCGTTAGTTTAAAAAGAAAAACAGAAAACTTGACTTTTTTTAAAATTTTATTTTACAAAAGTTCAATAATTACGATAATGACAATGACATTTATTCAAAAAACTGACATTCCAAAACATAGCTGTAGCTACCATCATTGCCTCTCTCCATACAAAAACCAGGATAGACACTGATGCACATTAAAGATTTAAAGTTTTATTTTTTAGATATTCCTCATGAGCTCTAAACTTCAACTGCTCACCAAAGTGCATTAGTTTTATATCCTGTCTAGATTCTCTTAAAAGTAAGTGGGTCATGGCATAGTTAGATCACTTTTTTTCATTTTGGCTACAAAAGACTGTTGGCCACTGGTGGGAAAAACCATTGGGCCTAATCACACAACCTGAACATTAGTGCGTCAACATTTATGTTTTCCTCACTTAGAAAATCAAGCTAATTTTAAAACAAGGAAAAAAATAACCAAACATTTGCTCTCACTTTGGCAGCTTGTTTTTCGTAGCACTTAAAAACCAGGCTCCTCTGGAAACTTGAGGGTGAATCATCAATAGGTATCACAAAAGACTGCACAGTTGAATTCTTCACATTCAACACGTACATAGGAAAAGAAGAGTGCAAACAAAAACATGTGCAGAATATATTTAAAGAAGGACAAAATTGTGGATGGATTCACACTGGGACACAGATTGATCCCTAGCCAAATATTTGACCAGACTGATGTTGAGTATTGCTTCATCTGGATTGGAAAAACAGACTAAAACCAATATGTAATGATCTCCTGTGAGGAAAAAAATAACAAAATCGTTTTTACACTGTATGGATGGAAGGAGTAACAGCAGTAATCCATATCCAAACTCCAGCAGCAATCTTGTTAAAAAAAAAACACACTCAAGCAGACAAAAGCATAATATATTATCACCATGATTTGATGAACAAAAGGACTATTTTAATTATGAGCCAGGAAAAAAGTTTGACTGTGATCAAAACAAACCTGTTTGGCGTTAGTCAGAAATGAGTCCCCCTAAGGCTATGTTCGCACTGCAGACTAAAGAAGGCAAAGGGTTTTTGCCCATTTGTGACTCATATCTAGATTTTACCAGCAGTACAACTTTTAAAAAAACAACAGCTCAGTATTAGACATAAGGACTTGCAGGACATAGGGATCCGAACTAATGGTTAGAATAATTTTAGGTCCAATCAGTTTAGATCAGTCTGAACTTTGATTGTTTGTTCAGCTTCATGTTGACTCAAAGGTTAAACATTTTAGAACAGTTTGTCTTAAAAAGGGAATATTTACGGGTCTGGCTCAGCTTCAAGGCAGGACCTCTAATGACTTAGGTAGACCAAGGCATGTTTCTTGGTTCATTTTAGTTTTTTCTTGTTTTTTTTTTTTCCCTTTCCGTTATAAGAATTTGTTTCCTCTGAGCGATGAGATGTCTTGTTTACATTTTGGGGATGGTAGCCTACTGGCCAAGTTGCAGAGGAAGAACCAAACATGGGCGAGTTGTTCAATATTAAAATAGGTTTAGAATAGGTTAAAGCATGCCAACTGCCTACAAGTACCATTAACAATGTGAGAAATGTTCCAAAGCCAAAGGAAGCTGGCTGAAACGATGCTATCGCACATTCATATTTTCATGCTATTTGAGTGTCTCTGCTATCATAGTCTGGAGCCTATAACCTCTCCTACCTATCTTCTCCTTCAAGCTTAGCCCTCCTTCTTCTTCCTCCACCCACACGTTCATGTCTAGTGATTTCACTTGTTCTGCCACTCTGTCGCCTCAAAGCAAATCAAGCATGAACTGACCCATCAAGATCCTCGCAAACATGGTGCTAAACAATCTGCGACGTGTTAGGAAGTAGCGCTGAGCTTCGTAACTCCACAAAGTTCTCTTTAAGACAGACCGTACACGATATAATATATATATATATATAACCCAATCAGGTGTGTTGGAAGAGGGAAACATCTAAAACATGCTGGATAGTGGCCCTCGAGGACCGGAATTGGACACCCCTGCTCTAGCATAAATACACGTACCACTCTGTAGTTACTGCCCTGAGCAGCTGCTGTCGGTTCGTCCCTGCCACAAGCACAAACGGGGGGGGGGGGGGGGGTGTGTGATCCCAGCTGCCTGCCGCTCTGAGCGGACTGATAACCATCACTCCACATCCAGACTATGAAATAAATTCACCTTGAATAATCTTCTCTTGGTTTACACGCAATTGATCCTGTCTGTTATCACTCTCTCTCTGACACCAGTGTTTGTGTGTGTGTGTGTGTGGGGCGGACCTTGTACAGTCACGGAGTGTCCATGAGGACAAAAATTGATCCGTTCCTCCTCAGTATGTTTGTGCCTTTATTCTGTTGCTGCTCCACCTTTGTCTGCCTTTTTCCACTTGATTTTCTGTGTAACTGTTGTGTCTAACGCTGTTATGGAGACTTTTGCTTGGACGTCCGTCATTACACTTTTACTATCGAGGGTACCTAAACGCGCTTGACCTCAGTCGAGCAGCCAATAGTAACACCAAAAACAGCTCATGGAGTACACGTGTTTGTAGAAAGATCTCTGATTGGCTGACATCCAGATTCTAGGAGTGTCACGCTCCTGGATAATAAATGTAATTTCAGAGATAACTATGGATTTTTGACCAAATGATGCCAAAAAAAAAAAATTACATATTGCAGCTTTAACAAAGATAAGCCTGTGCGGAACAGGAAATAGTGCACAGACACTGGTTTATTTTCAAAATAAAATACTTCATTTTCTGACCCTCTTGCTCCTTCCAGGTTGACTATTTCCCCCCTTAGAATGAGTTTTTGATAAAGGTTGTTATACTGCATTACAAATTCAGAGTAGGCCAGAATTAGTGCTCAAAGTGAAAAGTGACAAGATGCGCCAGCTCAGATATTTTTATACTGCATAATGTTTGAACTCGATATATATATATTGATAAAGTGAAAGTATTGAATATAGTTATTTAAGATTGTGTGTGGTGTTGTAATTTGAAAAATAATATTAATTAAAACAATTTAAAACTATATTTTTAATCTTTGTTTTTTATCAGTTACTAGACATTAAAGGCGACCCCACATGGGGTCACAACCCCAAGGTTGAAAAACTCTGTAGTAGACATTAGTATAGCCCTGCACATCATTGTTGTTCTGTTGCACCAGCAGGATAATGTGTAGCAATATTTTATCAGTAAAATTAGCCGTAAACACATTTTTAACAACCAAATATAAGAATATGGTGTGGACAGAAACAAAGGAAGAGGAGCCAATGACCTAAAGGTGCCACGCACCCCCCCCCCCCACATACACACACTGATAACGGCGCGCTTGTCGAGATACAAGCCAATTTGTCCGTGAAGCTGCCGTATTTCTAGACATATGAGCATTAACCTATTTTCTAAGCAGAGAATGAGACAGACCTCAATTTGAACTATGAAATGTTTCCTCTCAGGTGCTGCTCAAAGCTAAGTAACAGTTCCAGCCCACACCATGGAGACAATGATTGGGAAATGAAAAGCTACGCGCTCCAAACACGAGCAGTATTTGAATCACACACAGGCCAAAACATTGGTGCGGTACTGAAAGAGGGAGCTGATGAATGGAAAGTCAAAAGTATAAAGGCCCGAAGACAAAAGCTTTCTACACTTTAATGTTACAGAAATGTGAAATAATAATAAAAAGAGATTTGTTTTTATTCTTTATTTGTGATGCAAAATACTCCCACCCACTGTCTCCAACTTTTGCAGATTTGTTACGCATTTGTTACTCTTCATTAGGATTTTTTTTTTCTTTAATTTTTTATATCAGATCGTGAGCCCTATATCATATTTCATATTGTATCGTGAGATGACTATTTCGTTGCACCCGATTAAGCGGTGTTAAATTTTACCACAAAATTTGATTTCATTTTAGTCAAAATTTAGTCATCTGGACTATTTCAGTTATAGTCACACATATAAAGGATAAGAGTTTATGCATTTTTTAAAGATTCAATTGCCATTTATTAACCTGGTATGGGATGGTATTAATGTTTTTTAAATACACAGACAAAATTGATGTGATCAATGCGTAAGACATGTTCTTCTGTGAAGAAATGTTTTGTTTTTGTTTTGAAACTATGAAAAATAAATATATTTTGATTTAGTTTTTGTTAACATGTATCTTTTCCAAATTAGTTATAGTCTAGTTGTCGTCACTTAAAAAAAAAATGTTTTTGGTCAAGCTTTTATATGTATATTATTTAGGGTGAATGAATTCCCTATTCTTTTGTAAAAAGAAGAAAAGAAAAGAAAATTAGATGCATGACTGATTAACAGCCACTATCTAGTCTTATTTACATGAGCATTATAATGTTATATAAATATTACCCTCCAGTTTAAATGTTTGCTTGACATTTGCAGTTAAGTCCTAATGCAACATTTAGATGGAGGGCCAACATCTGACGTAACAACTATTGATCCATCCTGCTTTGTATTAGCGCTTCAGGCTCCTTCTGCTGAATCAGTAATGTGTGTTACTGACCCTGTCCATCCCTTTATGACCACAGTGTTCCCATCAGCTGATGGCTACTTTCAGTAGGAAAGCTCTAATAATCGCAAGCTGTCCTCTTAAACCCAATCATCATGCATGGTGACCAGCAGACCACCTTTGAGATGTAACATAATGTCTGTGACATATATAAATGATGGTGTAGCCCGCAAATCTGCACATTAATGTTAGGATGATCCAAGATCTCATCTGAACAAGTGAATCTAAAGTAGTTCCAGCAGGGAGCAGCCAATAAGATTTATGTTTTTGCTGGTGGGTGCTCACTACAGGTGTGCGGATCAATCCAAAAATATCAATAGTATCAGTACAAACGGAGGGGTGTTGGGGGGAAGGGCCAGGGCGGAGCTGGGGAGAGGATTCCAGCCGCTGGGGGGGCACGGGCATGCAGCCTCTCTGGGTGCTCCATAGACACCTTCCTTGGCTCGGATGGGAGGGGGGACGGGTGAGAGTGGGACTGATGATGAGAAGATATTTGTTTTCAGACGGGCTGGTCACAAAATTTGACTACCAGCCCTATTTGTCCCTGGTCATTCCATTAATCGAAATAATGTGGCACTTTTTTAACCCGAACCCCCCACTCCTCTTAAAGTTCCACGATGGAGTTCTGAGAGCTCGGCCCCCTCCATCGATGACTAGCGGATTCCAATACTGCTTCCATCGTAATCCAAATTTGCGATAAATCAGGGAAATACAAGTTCCAATCAGCAGAAGTCCTGTTATCATAATTCAATCAGTCTGGTGGATGTCTTCCACATCCTCAGGACTAACGACCTCTCCCACTGCCCGCCTCCTTGTTAAGAAATTCCAATAAAGTAGAAATACCAGCTGATCTAATTCCATAATTTTGGTAGGAGAGGCTCCTGTTAGATCCACAAGACAGAGACGGCAGACAACAGTAGGGAGAGATAGGGCGGGAAAGTGGGAGCTAAGACGAATGCTACTACCTCCATCGAGTAGCAGAAGACTAAAAAAAGAAAACTGGACTAGAACTGGACACTGTCTTAAACTGGCGGGTTATCTGATATCACAATGCAATGCTTAGCAGTGAAGTTGTCATTAGCAAAACGTGTAGGCTACCTGGCACCCGACGTGTGCCTTAACCACTAGGAGTGGTGGCCTAGCGGTTAAGGATGCTGGGCTTGTAATCGGAGAGTTGCTGGTTCAAGCCTCACCTGGGCTGTCACTGTGGGATGTTGAGCAAGTCCCTTAACCCCGAACTGCTCCCCAGGCACCGCAAAAATGGCTGCCCACTGCTCCTCGGGGATGGGTTAAATGCAGAAGACAAATTCCATTAATGTAATAACATTACATGGCCAATTAAAGGCGAAAGCCCCTATTTAATCTTTAATTTTAATCTTTTTAAAAATTCTGATAAATTCCAATGAAGCTAATAATGTTTGTGTGATTTATGCTATGATTATTCTGAATGGCAATTTTATATTGGCCCAACAAAGCAACGCAACATTATGTGTCCTTAGTCAGTCTGTAGGCTTTAGCTTCTTGTGAGCCTTTGTGTCCTCGTCATCTCTGAGTCAGCTGGAAAGGCTGCAGCTCCGTCTGTCACCAAGTACAGGATAGGCTGCAGTGAAAAATAGCGTGATGGAAATATTGTCATCTGATAGTAAACAACTGAATCCTTTGTTATGAATAGTGTAAATGGATTTTGTGCATCCCACTGTGGATGTGATCCTAAGCGAGACGTGCTTTTCACAAAGGCCACATCCTGCTCCCCGAGGATTTTTATGATCATAAGACTGATCATAAACCAGCTTTCTGAAATAATATGTAAGGTTTCATTTATTCAGACAGCTTCTTTCCAGGAAATTAGATCTCCTGACATGTTTCGACTGCCAACCCCCAGTCTTCCTCAGAGGCATCTAGCTCTTTCTGCTCTCTGCATTGCTTCATTATGCCAAAAGCAGGCAGTTCATTTGGAATTGTGCCCTTTTTTTGGTTTAGAAATCAAATCAAAGCTCCCTCACCTTGTTAAAGAAGCTGCAGCAGAAAAATAGCTTCCACTTATCCTTTCTCCATGATACCAAAGTCTTGTTATTTTATCAATCATGCAACAAAAATGTGAAGCTAATTTCTGTATTGGCACAGAATCCTATTTTATAGGATTGTGTTATCTTTTAGTTATAATTCATTGTCTTGTTGCCTTGTAGTACTTGATGTATGTTTAAATAGTATTTGGCAGGTTTGCATCAGCATTGCAGCCAGTTGGCTAACTACCAGTCTAAAGTGACAGTTTGCAAGCTATGTAGTTACACTCTTCATAAAGCTTATCCAGATGGGGTTTACAAATCATTGTATTGATACTTAAAAGCCCATACATCAACACAAAAAACTTAAAATGAGAATAGAGTTGTCCCTCACTATAATGCGGTTCACCTTTCGCAGCCTGTGTTTCGCAGTTTTTTATTACAGTGCAATTTTGCATGCATTTCTTTATAGCGTATGAACGCGCATTGTGTTCTACGTCCAGATTGGCTAATGCTGCGATCACAATACGTCTTCTGTGGCACCGGACGCATCGGTCGCACGAAATGGTCCGCATGTGTCGCAGGATCAAAAAAATGTCCCCATTCGCTTCATATGCGCGTTTGAAGCGAAGCACCGCCCACCAGCGACACATCCAACTTGGTGGGTTGCACTGCCTGCTGAAGCAAAGAGATGCAATCATTTTTCTCCTCTCATAAACATAAACCACCAGTGAAAAAAGCCGGTGTGATTAGCGGCTAATGCTATCCTAGCTCAGTGCCGACTTTCAAAGATGAAAACAGAACTTTTACCTGCAACTACCACCTCCTCGCTGATTCTCCTCTACGCCAAATCCTTCCTCATACGGTTTCAGTTATAAAGGCTGTGTCACAGCTTCTACTCCATGGTTGAATGGGTGAACAGACCGGTGTCCGTGTTGACGGCCTGACGTCATCGTCAACAATCTGATTACTAGCAGTATGACTCAGAAGTGCTGTATGTTTGAAAACAGGTAAATGTTTTAAAATCTACGAAGGTTTGAACTTTGAGTGTGTTTAAACATGAGAGAAATGTGAGAAAATGTTAATTCCTGTCTGAGAAAAGTGTATAAAGTGCATGATGAGGGGATTTACAGCCTTAAAACATGTATAATAATAGTAAAAAATAAAGCTGAAAATTAAAAACATGCCTTGATTATGGGCAGGGCTCCTGGAGCAGTTAAGACACGCCCAGTCTAAACTATAAAATCTATGCTATTTTCATAGACATGAATATGAAGACTCTTCATTGAGTGCTGGATTATACGTCAACATCTGCATTGTCGTCATATGCAACTTGCACCAAACCCTGCTAGTCATAAACCTAAACACACACACTCAGTCACCTGTTAGCATGAGGCACCAGTTGAATGTAAACACCACTCAAGGCACATAATCCAAATTTTTCTCCTGTTTAACCGTAATATTACACTGAATGTGTCTCAGAATGAGCCATATGTGGAAATGGCAAAAGCGAACAAAGAAGATGCCAAGTTCCTGTGCTGCATGGAATTGTACCGGCAGATGGGTCTCTTGCGTGTGTCTCTTGTTTGTGTTTCACTTTCACTTGGATGGATGAAACAATGGGTACAGCTCTGAACATGTGCATGTGTGAGGTTATCCAACAATGACGCACACCAACACTTGAACACTGCACAATAGACTTTAAAGAGGAAGAAACTAAACTTAACCGGAGTTTACTCTCCACTGCAGCTGCTAATGATCAGTGTTAAGGTGGAACGGGTGAGTTGACGTCAGCTCTTAAAGTAGAACGGGTGAGTTAACGTCAGCTCTTACGGTGGACACATTGAATGCAAATAATATGAAACAATGACTTAGCCTAATAACTTAAAACATCTAGAGCCTTTCTAACACTATGATTTATGTATATTTTGGAAGACTGATCTGATCATTGTGGTAATGTAAAAAGAAATGCTCAACAAAATCTGTGTTTAAGGTGAAATCCGCACGTCATGTTGGTTGCCACTTCCCACCCACACATCCGAAGCTATCTGGTGACATTTTTCCATGGAAGCTAACATTCAGTGTTAGCAAATATGTATGCAGAGAGCAATGTTTACATAGTCTGTGCCTAAAGCTTTTGTGTAAATGTGTATTAGTTCTGCTGTTTAAGGGATGAATAGGAATGTGTTCAATGTAGGGCTTTGACTGGGTACTTAAGGTTTAACAACAAGGGTTCAAACTAAGGTGAGAGATTTGGATCAGCGGATGAATGGATGTCAGTGTGATGTCCCCACAGTTTTAACGGTACAAAGACGTGTGTGAGTGTGGGAGTATGGGTGTGTCGGTTTCAGGCTTTTTATCAGGTGGCTGTAGAGGAGAGGGTTATTTATGGTACAAATGACCTGTAGCCCATCCACATAAACACACACACCAACTGCATGGAAGGCAGATTTCCTCTTTGGGAAACACTTATTGAGGGTGGTGCAGAGCAACACAAGAGCCTTCCTTCAAACATTTTGTATGGAACACTGTTTCAAAACATGACAAGTCATTGGAAACCTTCGATTACTGCTCAGTGACGAGTGAGATTGTAAGTCAAAAGCAGTTTTGTGCACAGAAGAGAGAGTGTTTATTGTCCTATTCATCAAATTATAATCATCTTTAATCTGATGTGTTCACAACCATTAAGATCTAAATAGAGCCAGACAACAATAGTGCTATTATCACAGCACGGAACATAAATAGGTGTCATGCTTTACTTGTTTTCAGTTTATGACTCTATGGGGTACAGGGTGGGGTAGTGGTTGGCACATCTGCCCCTCAGCAAGAAGGTCCTGGGTGGACACCTGGGTCCCCTCCTGCACGCACACAGACATCTGCAATAGCTTAACTACCTGAGGATAGACATAACAGTACAAATGTTACATTTACCTGCTTTTTCCTGTACATGGTTGCAGGGGATGCTGGAGTCAATCCCTCCATTTGTCTGTGAGTGTGTTAACCAGAAAACTTGAAAAGAATGGATTTGGATGAAATTTTCAGGAAAAATGATAAAGGTCATTTTCCACTTTCTCCAGACAATAGAGCACTTTCTCTTGGTTTGGTTTCTGAGGGGATCATTTATATTTTATTGCATATATGTGACCATCACCAGGAAGCGTAAGAACAACTTTATGATAGGTATATCATATATATATATATAAAAAGAGAGGACAGTGTTACACATAGGTGAGGCGGAAGGAAACAAGGAACAGGGTAGGAGAATCACGTGAACAGAGGGAAGGAGTGCGTGGTTAAACTTAAAACTGGTATTTGGGATCAACGTGTCTAAGGTTAAGCCAAGTACGAGCTTATCCCACAGCCCTGTAGTATATATAGGAACACCCAATACAGATTATCTGTGGTTTCCAGGTTTCTCTTGTGTTTTTTGTAGAAGCTATTGAAAGAAATATTTCAAAATTGAGAAAAATCGACTTGTAAAATATAATTAACAATCACCAGTGGTTTTTTTTTTCTTTTTCTTTCCTGTATATGAGAACACCAATGAAGATTATCTGTTGTTTTCAGGTTTCTTCTGTGTGTGTTTTTTTTTGAGAATCTATTGAAAGAACTATTGTAATATTTAAATAAAAATCATCAGTTTTTCCTCTCATTTTGTTTGTTGTAGCAGATAGAAGTGAACCTAATAAAGGTTATCTAATGTTTTCAGATCATCAAAGTGCTTTTTGAAAAAGTTATTAAAAATAAAATGCATGGCTTTTTAGGGCTTCTGTAGAAATGCACAAAACTACACCAAAAAATATACAAAAATACACAAAATGATTCCAGAATCACACTACAATGGCAACAAAAAACAATAACTATACAAAAAATGCACAAAAATGCAACAGAAAGATATAAAAATACACATAATGACTCCAAAAAACATACATTACAGAAAAATAAATGAGCCACAGCCCACAGAAGTGAATTATCTGTAACTGGAGGAGGACAAACAACAACCCAGCTAACACCCATGGATACATGTATTGCCTGCATCATCAGACACAGAACTATGTGGGATTATTCCTGATGTTGAGACAGACAACCAGGAACCAGACACTGTACCATCAATCAATCACACTGCATGTAAAATAAAAAGCAGGGCCGAGGTATTAAACATTTTTTTTTAGAGGATTTATCATGTGGAAATAAAAATAAACATGACAATGTGACCTTTTAAAACTCAGCATCTCAAGCCAGTCCTGTCTGTGCAGTTGAGGAGCCAGGAACTAAAGCAGCCAGGACTATCCAATCCCCATATGTATCCTAATGGGGTGAGGGTGCTGACGGAGGCACAAGGCAGAGCTGCAAAATCAACAAGATGCATGACCATGGCCATAAATTATATTCCATCTATCTATTCAGGGTTGTGGGGATACATTTAATTCAGTGTCTAAAAATCAAAGGGTCACTGACTGATTCCTACGAGGCATCACAAATGTTTAACCACATGTCTGAAGCACACAGAAGCCAAGATGATGTGGCAGATTTGTTCAGGCTTATCCTGAAGGGGCTCCTCTGTGCCTTTTAACAGGCCTATTGTGTGTTCAATGATGCTTCTCCCGCAGGGGCCGCAGGTTTGCTGTGGGCGTCATTAGCATCAGCTTTAGCTGGTATACCTATAAATAACTTAAACCATACAAAGCCCAGAAAACATTTAAAAAATATTGTACATTCACTAATGAGCCATCCCTCCTCAACAGCTCCAGCTTAAAGAAGCCACCGGGCAATGTTTAAGATAGACATATGTGGATTTCAGATTATTTGTGCTTTAATTAAATTAAATCCTTTCCTGTTTACAAAGCTGAATGACTTCCTGCCCTGAGCTTGTCTCCGTCTCCAGCCCGGTAAAGTGAACTGCCCTCAGCCTCGTACCACGTGTCCTCAACCCAGCCCTGGCAAAATAAAAGGCTTTCTGCCTCTGAATATTACCTGTTTGGCCTGTTGGAAGGCATCCTGCCTGTCATAGAAGAGACCTTTTGACATATCCTTCATTGCTCTAGCTAAGGCAGGGGTCACCTACATGTTGCCTGTGGGCACCAGGTAGCCCGCATGGACCACAAAAGGTGACCTCAGGCGTGTTGTAACAGATGCAAGTCTGTAACCAATGAGCTTTGTCCAAAATATGATTAACTTGCCAGCCTTCAAACTCACTAAGATAAATACAGGTGATAAATGTAGTCAGAACCTTATGTAGAGTTACATATTGTTGCACTTGATACATTTTTGAATTAAATTAAGCGTGCATGAGTCCTGCCACACCCCATGACAATGCAGTTTTTTGTCTATTATTCTGACAAGGAGATTGTTTTGTATATAAAAAAACTCCCCTTGTGGCCAATAGAAGTGTTCACTTCATGAAAATCCTCTTCTCAACCCTCTAGGAATCTTGAGAAAGATGATGAGCAGTAATAAGTAATTATTAATGAATTACTATGGCTAATGCTGACTGGGTAGGGTTGGAACAGTTCTGTCTCCAGCTGCAGCCACTGGTCTCCAGGGGACCAGATAAGGGCCGAAACAGGACCTGGTCTAACCTGGTCAACGTGTCTCAAATTGTGGCGCCAGCATGGTGCTCTCCTGTGTTTCACCAGCAAGCAAATCTTGTTGTTTTTTTTTTTTTTCTTAATATATAGAGTGTGTCAACCTTTGCCTTTAAATTATTGTTAGCCTTTTAAAAAATGACACTTGGTAGTGTTATGTGTTTTTAATAGCATGCTGTAATGGTTATTGTCAACAGCTTTGATGATTTATGGGAGATACATTTATGGGAGTTACAAAAGGGAGACATGAGGTTATTTACTAGTTTAGCATTAAAAAAAGGCCTGTTAAAAAAAAAAAAAAAGTATACACTAGTAAATGATACTTGCTCTGTTGTCAATCAGGAAGCAGGGCCCAGGGACCCGAGAGTGGGCTCTCCTATCTCTGGGGCTGAGGTTGCCGAGGTGGTTAAAAAGCTCCTCGGTGGCAGGGCTCCGGGGGTGGATGAGATCCGCCCGGAGTTCCTCAAGGCCCTGGATGTTGCGGGGATGTCATGGCTGACACGACTCTGCAACATCGCGTGGACATCGGGGGCAGTGCCTCTGGATTGGCAGACCGGGGTGGTGGTCCCCCTTTTTAAGAAGGGGGACCGGAGGGTGTGTTCCAATTATAGAGGGATCACACTCCTCAGCCTCCCCGGTAAGGTCTATTCAGGGGTACTGGAGAGGAGGGTCCGCCGGATAGTTGAACCTCGGATTCAGGAGGAGCAATGTGGTTTTCGTCCTGGCCGTGGAACTTTGGACCAGCTCTACACCCTCAGCAGGGTCCTTGAGGGGTCATCGGAATTTGCCCAACCAGTCCACATGTGTTTTGTGGACCTGGAAAAGGCATTTGACCGTGTCCCTCGGGGATTCCTGTGGGGGGTCCTCCGGGAGTATGGGGTATCGAACCTCCTGGTAGGAGCTGTTCGTTCCCTGTATGACCGGAGTCAGAGTCTGGTCCACATTGCCGGCAGTAAGTCGAAATCGTTTCCGGTGAGGGTTGGACTCCGCCAGGGCTGCCCTTTGTCACCGATTCTGTTCATTACTTTTATGGACAGAATTTCTAGGCGCAGTCATGGCGTTGAGGGGGTCCGGTTCGGGGGCCTCAGTATTGCATCACTGCTTTTTGCAGATGATGTGGTCCTGTTGGCGCCAACATACCGTGACCTTCAACTCTCACTGGATCGGTTCGCAGCCGAGTGTGAAGCGGCCGGAATGAGAATCAGCACCTCCAAATTCGAGTCCATGTTCTCGACCGGAAAAAGGTGGAGTGCCTTCTCCGGGTTGGAGATGAGGTTCTGCCCCAGGTGGAGGAGTTCAAGTACCTCGGGGTCTTGTTCACGAGTGAGGGAAGGATGGAGCGAGAGATCGACAGGCGGATTGGTGCGGCGTCTGCAGTGATGCGGAGTCTGCACCGGTCCGTCATTGTAAAAAGGGAGCTGAGCCAAAAAGCGAAGCTCTCGATTTACAGGTCGGTCTACGTTCCAACCCTCACCTATGGTCATGAACTTTGGGTCATGACCGAAAGAACAAGATCACGGGTACAAGCGGCCGAAATGAGTTTCCTCCGTAGGGTGGCTGGGCTCTCCCTTAGAGATAGGGTGAGAAGCTCAGTCATTCGGGAGGGGCTCAAAGTAGAGTCGCTGCTCCTCCGCATCGAGAAGAGCCAGATGAGGTGGCTCGGGCACCTAATTAGGATGCCCGTCCCTCCGGAAGGAGGCCCCGGGGAAGACCCAGGACACGCTGGAGAGACTATGTCTCTCGGCTGGCCTGGGAACGTCTCGGGGTCCCCCCGGAAGAGCTGGAGGAAGTGGCCGGGGAGAGGGAAGTCTGGGCCTCCCTACTGAGGATGCTGCCCCCGCGACCCGGAAACGGCTAAGCGGAAGAAGATGGATGGATGGATGGATGGCTCTGTTGTGTTAAAAAGCAAACTGCCAATATTTAAATACTGTATCATTAGTGTCATAAAAGAAAACAAATTGAAGTCTATCACATGTTGAGGAGCATTAAGGATGATAAAATATAGACTATGAGTATAATAAAATTATAGAATATGTACTATATTTACAGCAATATAAAGGCACACAATCACCTATTTTTTTTTTTTTTTTTTATTCGGGCAGACATTTTTCTGTGAAGTTTCTATTCTCCAAATGCACTGAATGGATTTCCTCCCACAGTCCAAAAACCAGTACGCAGATGTTAGTTTGATGTGAGTCTCTACATCAGCCATTAGACGGAATACAGTATGTAAATAAGTGTGTTGTCTTTATTTTTTCTTCTTGTCTGTATTTTTCACCCCTACATGAAATAAGTCAACATTTTTATTCTTGTGGACAATGATTTATGAGTCTTTTTGCAAATGTGATTATCACCAGCTCTCCCTGTTATCACTAAGTTATCATAAAAAAGCAGGTACAAGTCAGTGAATCAATTTTTTTATGAGCCAGAGACAGCAGAGTTGGGTAAGCCATATATTAGGATGTAGTAAGCTGTGGAGTTAGTACCTATGATGTGTACTGAGTGCATGGTAGGACATACAATTAATCCGGTATGCTGTTCACAAAGCAGTGAGACCTATGCAAAAAGAGGTCAGAACAAACGACTACCTATTCTCTCAAGGATCATTTGATCTCCATGACAACTAACAACAAGGCCAGTTATTCAGAAAGAGCATGCATGTATAGCTTCATCCTTAATGCCAACAGGCCAAACAGGACCAGTACGCCCAGATGCTGGAGAAACACCTGAGGAACAAAGCCCAGCGACATACCGCTGCCACCAAGACTAAAACTACACAAACCCAGTAGCCTAAAGGGGTTCCCACCTTTCCCACAGGTGGGCTCCACAATTTACAACAATGTGTTGTGGCTGTTGTCTAATTGCAGCTGTTATTATGCAACTGCAGACTCACTCGACCCTGTAGAATGCATAAAAATAAAATAAAGTCACAATGTTTAATAAAGTTTTATGAATCGTAAGACACAAAGAAAATAAAAACTTATTTTAAGTGCTGCTACTTTCTGATTATAGGTGCAAATGTATCTGTGGAAAGATAGATAGAATACACATTTAGATATACGTAGCATATGTTTGGTTAAAGCAATTGCTAACATTTCAATGTTGCAGGATTTGCTTCTTGGCTTTTACATTAAAAACATAGGATCTACACTTTCCTTACACTCACCTTTAAATAGCTTTAAAAAGAAACTGCAACCACAATGACTTCACCATTAACCCTAACTGCAACCCTTTCTTATCTAAACAGGAAGTTGGGCTCATAATCATATCTGTGTTTGTTTCTCAAGCAATTGGGTGGCTAAACATAACCTTTAGGATCAAGTAAGTTAAGACAATGTATGTATGAACTGTATTTTTTAAAAGTTTTTAAGATATTAAGTTTGAAAAAAGAGTAGGGCAAAGAATACACCTCTTTTTTACCAAGTCCCTATAAAAACTGTTATATATAAGAGCTAGATTTGTTTCAAAATGAAACACAAGCTCCAGTTCTTCATTAATAGCTTGCCATAGACCTGAACCTGTTGTAGTAATGCCCAGTGAAGTTACATGATGAAAATGGGACCAAATTAAATTTATTTTCTTTTTCACAGTTAGCATACACTTATGTGTTGAAGAGTGCAACTGACATTTCATTGACCTAGATGTAGCAACAGTGACGTGCCGTGACCACTAGGGTTGGGTAGGCACGTTGCAAATCGAGACCACCAATGACAATTTCATATGTTTCTGCTGGCAAGTGTTTCAAATCAATTTTATTTGTATAAAGCAATTTCCAACAAAGTCATCTTAATGCGCCTATCAAAATATAAATTTTATAATAAGAAAGAAAAAACCCAACAAGATCCACATGAACAAGCATTTAGCCATCTAACAAAATCAACATCATAAACACCATTAAAGAAACATAAACAATTATTCAATAAAGCCTCCATACTCTCCCAACAAGATATATCTCATGACACGGCAGCGCATCCGTTGTTTGTGTTGGAAACACAGAAACATGGAGAAAAAGACAACAACAACAACTCAGAACAGCCTCAGTGAGGTTCATCCACAAAGTCAATCCTTCCTTTTGTTCCATTCACTGTGGAAAGTATGAAACATTTTCTGACCTTACCTTTGCTGAAGCTCTGGTATCTCAGGTGTCAGTCTCCCATCTTTTAAAAGCTGTCGTTTTTCCTCAAAAAAAAGTTTCTCTATCATCTCTGGCGCTATCATCCTGCCTTTAGTGTTATCCCTCCCACTAGCTAGAGAACGTAGCAGCAGCGGTCACATGGCATCAATTCACTAATGCACTCTGAACTTACGTATAGCATTTAGCATAGCGCGGTTACGTCCAAAGGCAGGGTAGAGAGCTGCCTTTGGAAAAGGTTGTCATCTTGGGGACCTGACTGCGCATGCACAAAAATACGCAATGGGAACTGAGGCAGAGGAGCAACGTGCCTTTGGGAGGGGGTGTGGTCTCCCTCTGCCTTACAGCGGAGTGAGACTGTGCCGCTGTTCCGGGAAATAGTGCTGTTTAGTAATTCGGGCTAGGAAATGCACAAAATGCGGACACTTTCAAACTTATAGGTACTGTAGGCTATTGGAAATGGAAAAATAAATAATTTATAATAATATTATAATTAAAATAAATAATCAAAATATCAATTCACCCTTGGGTAGGCACTGCCTACCTTGCCTACCCTGATGGCACGTCACTGTGTAGCAGCATACAGATATGCCAACACAGAGGTCACATGAGTTAAAACAAAATTCCCTGTTTATCATTCCATTTGAAACAGACATCAACATTTTTAGTAAGACCCAGGGGATTATCAATTTATTGCTTCGATTTTATAAACATAGGTATTCTTTGGGGGTTCGTCAAAACCAACAATTTCTTGAGATACCCTACAAAAATAGCCAGGCGTGGTCTGGCATGTCTCTTCTGACAGCATTGTGTTATCAGAGGACAGAAGCCACCGGTGCCCCAAACTCTCAGCATTCCCTGCTTTTAATGCCAAAACACTCCTGCATGTGGTTCCACTCAGTTTATAACGAGTGTGATTTAACCAAGACAGGATAGTTGCAGAAGGAAAAAAAGTTCAATCATCACAATAAGCACCTTCTCACCTCATCGTATGCTTTAAATAAGTCAGCTAAGGACATTCTTTTAGGTTTTACTCACTACAGGATGCAAACGTGAGTAATTATAAAATATCTGTGATTCCTCTAATTCTTAAGGCAGGATATGGATGGCAACTAAAGAACAGATGGCTGTGAAGTCTGGATTTTTATTTGTTTTTTAGTTGTTTTTTTTTCAGTCACTGGTCCTGATTAGCTTCAATAGCTAATGGAGAGTTTCCTGAGCAAAAGAATGCTTCCAAACACCCTCACAGGAAGTTTTTGTAAACATCACGTGCACAAAGAAGTCAAAACAGTTTCAACAGTGTTGAGACAAGCAACAGCTAGAAATCTTTGTGCATTAACTGCTTTTACGATCACAGTCTTTGATCATGTAGGATGATCAATCTGGGTTTTCTTTTACTTAAACCCAAGAGTCCTACTTTGCCTCTAATTGACAAGAAAAAAAAAACAAACAATAAAAGGTGGACACATAATAACAACTAGGCAGACTTGAAACATTTTGAGTATTGGGGATGTGAAATAAGAGCTTGACCAAATAGCATGAAAACTATTAAAAAAAATATTTAGATTTAATAAAAAAAAGGGAAGTGCAATGGGTTTGTGTTTTAACCCAAGTGGATCATTATTCCTTGTTGCTTTTGAGATATCCGGAGAAAGAACCAACATTCTCAGGAGGTGTAGTGCGTACCAAGAGCTATTGTGAAATATACAAGCAGTCGGAATCTGTACAACAGTGCTGCTGATTAATCCATGTACCCTTCGTTCCAAATAGCATCCAAATAAACAGGTAACTGACCATCAACTCTGAGGCTGGTGTGAGAAACAATAGATGTTAGAATTTATACTATTTGACACTTTTGCAAAAAGAATTCCAGAGCTTTTTTGAGGGCAGTAAAAATATTTATTTTGCACGTTATAATCACAATATCGTGTGTGCCTTTTGTAATATCAATTTTTTATTTTGATTTATTTATGCATTAATAACATTTAATTCCACCAGTTCATCAGTAATGTGACTTGTGCTCCTTTTTTGTCCAAAAGTAAAAGTTCCCACCCCTTGTCTGTTGGTCGTTGTGTGTGGTGAGCTTAAAACATGAAGCTCTCGTCCATAGTTTTTTCGTAAATACCCAAATATCAAGATTTAAATTTTTTATTTTCTGTAATTCTGTTTTGGTCAAGTCAATAAAACAAAATAACCACACCATTTATATGTCTTTTTTTTAAAATTTGGTTTTAAAAACGGAACAACCAAAGAACAAAAGATTCTGATTGAAAGGCAATGTACTGTACATTGTATGGAAAAATCCCAGACCTAAAATGGATTTCCTTTTCGGAAGTAGGCATTTGGCTTATCTGTGTTCGTGAGACAGCTTTTAGGTTTGGATCTCCAATCAACAACCAAGCTTGTGTCCAGCTGTTGTGTTTTACCAAACTCGGACCAGATCATAACTTCTCACACAAAGACCAATGAGCAGCATGAGCATAGAATCAGAACAGTATCATAATGAATTAGTTTTTGCAGGGTTTTTCACGAATGCACATGCTTTGTTTCCCATTTGTATTTCAAATTCACAAATGCACACGATCTGTTTTGCAAATATAAACTTTATGCAAACGTGTCACAAAAATTCTGAAATGCACACGCTCTACTTCACAAATGTTATTTTGAGGCACACTTGTAATATAAATCCACAGATGATGCGAATTGCTGAATGTGCATTTACAAACTGCTTCTGTGCTGTGAAACCTTTGTGTATTTGTGAGAGAAATCTGTGTGGTGAATTCTGAGACTGCCCTGACGCCGCGGGTCAACAAACGTCACCATTGGCTGATAAAAGTGATTGACAGATTCATCAGCTAATCAGGTGTGTTTGCTTTCAGCCAATCATATGGCTTCTTAGATTTTCTCCACACTTTTAAACCAATTGCAGAGCTACTAATATGTGAACTGAGGACCACAGGACTTAATGACTACAGACCCGTCGCTCTGACATCTGTGGTCATGTAGTCCTTTGAACGCCTCATGCTCTCCCACATCAAGGACATCACCGACCCCCACCTGGACCCCCTGCAGTTTGCCTACAGATCCATCAGGTCTGTAGACGATGCTGTAAACCCGGCTCTCCACTTCATCCTCCAGCACCTGGACTCCCCAGGCTCCTACGCCAGGATCTTGTTTGTGGACTTCAGCTCTGCTTTCAACACTATAATCCCAGCTCTCCTTCAGGACAAGCTTTCCCAGCTGAATGTGCCACACTCCACCTGCAGGTGGATCACAGTCTGACAGGAGGCAGCACGTGAAGCTGGGAAAAACCATCTCTGCTCCCCGGACCATCAGCACTGGTTCTCCTCAGGGCTGTGTTCTTTCTCCTCTGCTCTTCTCCCTGTACACCAACAGCTGTCTTGGTGCAGCCAGAACAACCTGGAGCTCAACGCTTTAAAGACAGTGGAGATGATAGCAGACTTCAGGAAGAACCCAGCCCCCCTCACCCTGGGAGACTCTACAGTGAGCTCTGTGGAGTACTTCTGCTTCCTGGGGACCATCATCAGCCAGGACCTCAAGTGGGAGCTGAACATCAGCTCCCTCATCAAAAAAGCTCAGCAGAGGATGTACTTCCTGCGGCAGCTGAAGAAGTTCAGTCTGCCAACAAAGATGATGGTGAACTTCTACAGCTCCATAATCCAGTCCATCCTCTGCTCCTCCATCACCATCTGGTACGCTGCAGCTACGGCCAAGGACAAGGCCAGACTGCAGCGTATCATCCACTCTGCAGAGAAGGTCATCGGCTGCAATCTGCCCTCCCTCCAGGACCTGTACGCCTCCAGGATTTTGAGGCGTGCAGGAAAGATTGTGGCCGACCCCTCCCACCCCGGTCATAAACTGTTTCAATCTCTCCCTTCTGGAAGGAATGCACATTCAGCAATTTGCATTATCTGTGGATTTATATTACAAGTGTGCCTCAAAATAATATTTGTGAAGTAGATATATTTGCGAAACAGATCGTGTCCATTTGTGAATTTGAAATACAACTGCGAAACAAACATATACAGTATTTGTGAACCAGAGTGTGTGCATTTGTGAATAAAAAAAACCCTGCAAGAGTTAATGCATTATGATACTGTTCTGATTCCATACATGACCAGCTGTCAAGCTGGTTCAGCTTGCTTTTCCTTGTTTTAATGAATGCACTTACAAACACCACTTCCTGTTAGATGAGTGACTAAGTGACCCAGATTGTCAACCAAACTCCTCTTTTCATTTTGCGTTTCTGCTTCTGAACATATTATGCTCTTAATTTTAATGTGCAGAATTAAAACATGAATCACCTAGAAGCTTGCGGGAAAACAAAAAATAATTTTTTTTTTTTAATGTTAGTAATCCTTTTGGCAGGGTAATTGATGAGAAGAATGTTGGCCCCACCCAATAATAGTCCCAACTGTATATAGCTAGCTGGGATAGGCCCTTTGGTATGAAGACTAGAAACAATTCAATCTGTTAGACTAACTCAGTCCTCGGAGAACAACATTCACCTGTGAGTATCTATGATGTATCTTGTTAGTTTAATCAGTACAAAAACAAAACTGTACAATCTGTTCAAGTAGTCATGTTGACATATCTACTTCAGATGTGAAGCCTATTTAGAACTTTGATTGCATTGATTTTGTGTCAGGTGATACATTATTAGGGATGTCCCGATACAACTTTTTCACTTCCGATATGATACAGAGATTGCAGCCTTGCGTATCAGCCGGTACCGATATCGATCCGATACGATATCAGCACAAATTGTAAATACTTTTATTACTTATTTTGTTGTGTGGAATGTTAGAAAAGGCTTGATCAAGTGATGTTAGTCAAACAAAGAACAATAGTCAGCAACAGCAGGTTACTTTGTTGGAGTGTGAACCACAGTCACCTATGGATAGAAGTGCTGGAGCGGAAAGTTTTCTGGTTGGTATCGGACCGATATCCGATATCAATAGAAGATCGGGACACCTCTATTTAATATGAATCAAAGTATCAGAAAATAAGTCCAGTGATGAACTGGGATCATTTCAAGGATATATGCTTTCATTCTGATCAAAACTCAAGACAAAGATAAAGAAAACAGGCTGAAATTCAACCACTATCAGTTTTGATCCTTTAGTTGATGAAAGTATTTATGTTTGTATGTTTTCGTAATTCAAAATGTATTTCAATCTTGGTACTGAACGCTGTTTATGTAGTTATTGTGAATTACCTATTTAGGCCTATCTGTAGTACCTTTAAGAACCATAAGTTAGCCAGAGCTTAAAATTTTGGAATCACTACCTCAGAGTAGTGGTGTCCATCGCCTCCGGTCCATGAACCAGTTCCAGTCTGTGAACATTTTGGTTGCAGGCTGCAAAAGAATAATAAAGTGTAAATAAACAAGAGCACTCAAGAGTAGTTGGCAGTTATCTGGATCAATGATCCTGATTATGTTGTTATGATCATTCACACTTAAAAAGAGTGGAAGAAATTTCTATTCCCAGTAATAACAATATGGTAGGTCCAAATGTATGGGCAACCCAGGTTTTTGGGAAAAATCAGAACAAAATGCACAATCTGGATCCGATCCAAAAAAAAACTTGGTAAGGTAATTGAGGAACCAACCTATCCTATGGTTAACTGGCAATATCTGACAGCAGCATTAAGCCTTTTACCTATACTTAAATGATGACTGGGTTGTATTTGTATTAATGTTACTTGCAACTATAATTTTGCTTGTTAACAACGATAGATACTGTATTTGATAGCCTATTCTACACAGAGTCAATGTCTTTGTAGTCAGAGATACAGAGCATATCACTAGCTGGTGGCATGTAAAACAAGGCTTTGTTTGCTACAGAGGAAAAAACTGCAGTTGATCATGCCAAAAAAGGAGTGGCATGGTGACAACGCAGCAATCCACCACCAGATATCTAACAACAATCGCATGAGAGGTATTTGCCTGATTGTTTTTCTTCAGTGCAATGGCTTGAGAAATGGCGAGATAGCGATCTATTATTTTCTTGCACCGCTTTGAGTCAAAAGAAAGACACTTGTTTCCTGTTCTCTACAGCCAGGGCCACCTCGTGCCATGTGCTCTGCAAAGCTCACCACAAACTGCATCACAAATAGACCTTTGAGACCTGCCAAGTCGAGCAAATGTGTTTTCAATGACATGTGATCACAGCTGAACAAGAAATGTTGTCAGTGGGTCATATGTTTAATATGCAAATGTATTCATATTTAAACTTTGAATATGTTTTTTTGACACAATTCAGCTGATTTTTATTTATTCTTACATTTAGATGAAATACTCTTGACACAAATGAAATATAGATAATATAAAACGAGCTGTGATGTTAGCATAGCATGAGGTAATAGGAAGCTGACTTTATTTTTTTGGGTTTTACAACTAAATATTTCGTGTATGAAAGTGCTGCACTAGACTAGACTAGAAATGTGTGATGTAAAATTGCTGATGCCAGTCTTTGAGTTGTGAGCTACATGCTCTAATGCTGATGGATTGCTTTGGGGCAACATATGTCTTTTAAGTCTTGCTAGTTAGGATTTTTAACATGCGGCTACATTTGGCGACTCGTCCCTATGTGACTTGCACTCACAGGCACACTTTTCAACTCCTCCCCTCAGCCTTCTACCAGGGTGTGATTAAAGCCAGTATGATCTTCAGTGTGAGAGAGCGAAAGCAAGAGAGAGAGAGAGAGAGGAAAGAGAGAGAGAGAGAGAGAGAGAGAGAGAGAGAGAGAGAGAGGAAGCGTGGGCAGCCTCTGTGGTGCACTCTGTTGGTTTTTGTAACAGTGCCACTTGATCTCTGCGCAGACCAAACTGATAATGTGGCTCGTCCGACGTTCACCAGTAAAGATGGTCCCAGTGGATGGTTTTCAATTAACAAACCTTAGTTTCCGTCTTTAAGTCTTTTATTTGTTATGCTTTGAAACTTTTCAACATTTGTGAAAGTGCTGCACCTTTTTGTTTTTGGCTTCATGGACTCCTTGGATAAATCCTTCTGTTCTCTGCAAACAGATCTACAATCTCTTCTGATGATGGGGAGCCCTGATTTTCCTTCGAGGACTGCCAAAATCGGCTTTACAAGTTTGCAAAAAAACCAACTGTAAGATAAAAAATATTTATTGGCTGTTACATTTGAGAAGATACAAATCTGCAATGTTTTTGAGACTGTTTTTCATCATCTTGCCTTTAAAGTGAAAACTGCTCAGCTTCAACTTCTTGGAACTGAGTTGAGGCTCTGAATAATGGATGGAAACCTCAGCATGTCAGGATCATTCGGGACCAACACTACAGGGCCTTACCACAAAGCAGTGGGTCCCTGGATCCTGGTTGTACTGGTCATCATCATATTAACCATTGTGGTGGGAAACCTTCTGGTCATAATCGCAGTGGCACGCACCGCACAGTTACAAACAACGACAAACATCTTCATCATGTCCCTTGCGTATGCTGACCTCATCATGGGAGTCCTTGTGGTGCCCCTGGGGGCCACCATTGTGGTGACGGGTAATTGGCAGCTCAGTGACACTTTCTGTGATTTGTGGACTTCTGTAGATGTTCTCTGTGTGACGGCAAGCATTGAGACGCTTTGTGTCATCGCAGTGGATCGCTATGTAGCCATTACAAAGCCGCTGCGACACAAAGTACTGCTGAGTAAGTGGCGTGCTAGAATAATAGTTTGTGTAGTGTGGATTGTGTCCACATTAATTTCCTTTGTGCCAATAATGAAAGGCTACTGGAGGGCAGACGATGACCCTGAAGCACTGAGGTGCTACAATGACTCAGCCTGCTGTGACTTTGTGACCAACACTGCCTTTGCTATTACTTCCTCTATAGTGTCTTTTTACATCCCCCTGCTCATAATGATATTTGTGTATGCAAAGGTTTTCCTAATAGCCACGAGGCAGGTTAAGCAGATTGACATGAATCGATTGCGTTTTCAAAACGAGAATCATTCTCACATGGAGCCATTCAACACCAACATGAACATTCTCCCTCTGACCTGCATAAGCTCCACCAACTCAAACAATGGGGAGAGGAGGAAGAGCTCCAGGCGGCGGCCGTCACGAATAATGGTTGTCAAGGAGCACAAGGCCCTAAAGACTCTAGGGATCATCATGGGGACCTTCACCGTGTGCTGGCTGCCATTCTTTGTAGCCAACATTATCAATGCTTTTAACCGAGAGGTTCCTGAGGAGTGGCTCTTTAGACTGTTGAACTGGCTGGGATACATCAACTCTGGGCTCAATCCCATCATCTACTGCAGGAGTCCTGAGTTCCGCACAGCCTTCAAGAACCTTTTAGGATGCCCATGGCTGTCCCCTATGTGGTTCAACACCTTCTATAAAGGAGTGCAAACTCGTTGCTCGTGTTTTGTATGGAAACCTGAGCCTAGCTGGGAAGCGTCACCCCAGGAGAATCCCAACTGTAGGACTAAAACCAGTGAGAGCGTGGCCAGTTCACACGAAAGCACCAGAAGTGATGAGGCTTCTCCTGGTACTCTGCAGTCCAACGGCAGCACACAGTTCAGTGACTTGTCAGAAACTGAACGGTGAGTACAATTTGTCTGGTTTCCAAAATGTTGAATGTCACTAA
Organism: Gouania willdenowi; assembly: GCF_900634775.1. Lineage (NCBI taxonomy): Eukaryota > Metazoa > Chordata > Actinopteri > Blenniiformes > Gobiesocidae > Gouania > Gouania willdenowi. The sequence goes on from NC_041052.1 coordinate 21,846,714, forward strand.
TTGCATGAATACTTCTCTAAAGAAAAAATAAAATAACCTCACCACTAGTCCTTACAGAGACACAGAAAGTAACACATTTACGTCATACCTTTATTTTCATATTGTTTTCTAAGCCAATGGACATATCTAAAAAAAATAGTCACAGACCTTTGAATAAAATTCAACAAAAAGGTGTTTCTAAATTTTGGTTCATTTGCCTGGCATTGTCCTGTGAGACTGTGGAGCACTTGTGGAAAGACTTAATGCCACAGAGATGTAAACAATTAAAAGAACTTTTTTGGCCCAGACGGAGATTATGCTAATAACAACCACGCTGAACACACACACGTGCTCGGATTTCAGAAAGAACCAAGAAAAAAATTATCCTAATTTAAATAAATATTTCAAATCCAATTTCTGCAATATTTAAAGTAGTACTTTATAATATTTTTTTTATAATTACTATTTTTTATATGTAATAACTTCATCCCAGCTAATTAATTTTAGTATTAAAAAATGTAAATAGAAAATAATAACAAAGGTATTTTTAATTTACTTGTTTTTTTACAAATGTATGTATCTGCCTGGAAAAATTAATTCACTTCTTCTTTTATGTAAAATATTTTGAATTTGAATTTGCTTGACCCACGGTGCAGGGCAGGGTTATGTGTAATATAAAGACTCCAGGTGAAAGTGCAAACTGCACAAAAATCTCTGGTCTTTGGTCCGATGACCTCCTTTCGGTAGAGTAGCAAAGGTAATACAGAAAAAAAAACAAAAACTACTAAAAACAAAAAGCCTGTTAAGTCTTTTGAATCCTAGTCTAACATATTTAATTCTAATTAAATCTTGTGTTGTGCTAACAATGACATTTTTAACCCTCATTTCTTTTAGTCACAGGAGTGTCACTAGATGCATTAAATATGACTAACACAAAAAGCAGCTTTTGTTCACATGTGGGTGTGAATGGAACAGGAAAACACTTTAATCTTTTGTTCCTGGCTATCGTAAAACATGACAGAAAAATAATTTGAAATGGTATATTTTGCCAAACTCTAAAAATAACCCATTGGCAACACGCCTGTAGTGAAAAAGATCTATCATTATAGTAATTAGAACTTTGAACAAAATTATACGGCCTGGTAAAAAGGAAGTTTTATTGATTTAATATGATGACAGTGACTAATGGTGTTATTATTAGCTGTGATGTTACTCTGTCGATCCAGTATCTGATGTCACATGTGTGACATGCTGAACTTCACAGTACATTTAGAACAAAGATATTATTGAGGCTGTGGCCTCTCTGTGGGCCTCTGAGTGCCCAACCCAACACTCCCCAGAGCAGATAAATCTTTATCACTTAAGCACAAGACTTCCCCCAGAACAGGAGAGGGTGTTTACATGACTGACAACCAATGGGAATGCTCTAATTACTGCAGGTCTGCGAGAGTTGGACACCCAAAGAGCATAGTTATCACATTTCAAATGCACAGCCAGTAGATTACAGCAGGACAGCATACTGTAATCAGGAGTTAAGTCAATATTGAGATAGAAGCTATTCTAAAAACTATTAAATAAAGGAGCAGCTTATCTCAAGGAAAAACCGGGAAATTTGTGAACTAATCAACAATTAACAGATGCACATATTTGTGTGTGCTGAAGTTTGTTTGATCTAAATTAGATTTAGATTATTTATATATTAGAAGGACCATGCACAATAATAAACATGTACATCTAAGTACGTAACATTTTAGCACAAGCTTTTTTCCATCTTCATTCCCTTCACAGACCAATGCAATACTTTACAGACATAAATATCATGGTGAACATTTCATATTTAAATATGAAAATATGAAAATATTAAAAATATTAAAAATGTCAAAAAAATTTCCTTTTCAGACATACTCTAACTGAAAAATAAAATAAGGCTTAACACTTAATACTGATTTCTACTTTTACTATGATCAATTGAAATCACTTAGGACAGTTTTTGAGTCTTCCTTAAAAGGAGCCGGCAGAGTTCTGTGGTAAATGTTTCAATGGGAAGGCTCAGTAGCATCTCTCTGTGCTGGATTACTAATCTATGAAATCAGCTGTTTGAAAAGGAAACGCCTGCAGTCTCAATGAACGGCTCCGCTCCTGGAACCCAAACCATCCATGATCACTTTCTCTTCCTCTTTACCACTTCCTGATCTCACAGTGAATAAAAAAACTGTTGTAAATATAAATCTGAGCTAAGATATAAACACCAGAGGAAACTGCTGTTCCAGTTTTGTGATGAGGGAACACTGGCATTGAAAAAAAAAAAAGAAAGTGAAGTGGTGGCGAGTCATTTATGCCTTGGGTTAGTTAAAAAAAAAACCCAGTATCACCTAGTCTTAAGAGAGTGAACTGTATTTTACTATTGTCACAACAGTCTTTACGGGATGGATTTTTTAGGGCCGATGCCGATACCAATTTTTTTCCCATCAGCCTTAGCCGATGACCGATACGGACTGCCAATTTTCTTGAGCCGATATTTGGAGCCGATACTACTTTTGCTCCCTCAATTTACATCATACAAATGACACAAAGATGATAACAAATGGTAAAAATCTCAATTTAAAAAAAATTTAAATTTATTTAAATTAACAAAGGTGAGGTTGAATGACACAAGTAAAAAAATATTTAACAAATAATAAAAACAGGTGATGTAGAACAAGAACAAGTAAAAAAATAGACATCTCATGAAATATTATGAAAGAGAAATGTTCATCCTTGTCCTGAAAATAGCTTTAACAAAAGTTGGCCTGACTGAAGAAAATATAACTAAAGTGTTGAGCCTGAAATGTCTACATTTTTTTTTTTTTTTAACCAAAATGTTACAACTGGTCAACTCAATAACGTAACGAGATGCTGAGCGTAAAACATAAACTTTTCAGAGAGTAAAAACTATGATTTTATTACACCATAGAGTGGGTCAAGGATTTATGGATTAAAGGGTTCACACATCACTCTATGATGTATGAAAATCATTACACTATTAGGTGAAAAATATTTTGCCTACCCCTTTAATGTAATAACAAAAAGTTTTTATGTACAATTTTACATTATGTGATAAATAATTAAAAACATACACAGTTCAATAAAAAAAAAAACCTATTGTATCTTTTATTTATTTAGGTATTTTATTTCAAAATTGAAGGAATCTGTCCAACTTGTGATCAATCATTGAAATTGATAATTAATCACAATTTAAAATCACAATTACAATTATATTTACGCCATAATTGTAACTCATTATCAATTACAAGATTGCAATTCTAACTGACCCCAACCCTGGTGTCGGCTAGCACTCTTTGTGAAGAGTCTGTTCCTCTTTTCAATCTTTTTTAGTATTGTTTAATATAAAAAAGCTACAACGCATACAGCCTCATTTCATTGTTTATTTTTTATTTTGTGTACACGCACACATATACATAGACACAGACACAGACACAGACACACACACAGACACACACACACACAGTTCAAAGTCTGCTTAAAATCTGGTATGTTCACAAACTACAAAAACATCAACACTGCTCCTCTCCACAGAGAAACTGCAAAGCCAGTGTAAATGTATATTGTGGAAAAAAGCCACTATAATGTCACGTTAAACTGAATTGCTCATTGCATCATTAAGTAGAGCAATCATGAGGGAGAGTTGTATTAGTTTCAAAAAAATCTAGAGCATTCACATGAACATTAAATGACTGGACCTACCTTAAAACACACTCATGTTCTCAGCTTATCTAAATGCAAGCAGCAGCTAAAACAATACCACTAAGTTCACTTCACAAGAACCAGTGAATGATGGTAAAACACGTCATTTGTAGAATAAACACATACTCAATAAAGTCACATCAAGTGGCTCATTACTTCTAATGTTTGTTTGAATAGTTCAGACAAATGATTCAATAGCTCAGACAAAAAGACATTGTGTTTACAAGCATGGCATCAATGGTGTATTCTGTAGCTAACAGTGAGTTACTAAAACAAGTCGTATTATTATACAGTTTAAAGTCCGTGTAGAGCAAATTCTGACATTGTCTTCAAAACACATTAAATAAATACATTAAAAAAATTTTTATTTAAAGTATTTTACCAATAAAACAAACCGATTCAATTCGATTCTACTTAAAATCATCACCCTAAATGGAAAAAAGGAATAAAAGATAAAAAGTAATTTTTCAAATAATACTTCAAATAATTTTTCAAATAATTTTTCAAATAATTTTTCAAATTGTATGTAAGGAATTCGTCAAACTGGTTCAAAGTACAATTAACATCAAACAAAAGGGTTGACTTTTAGTCACACACAGTCTTTTTACTTTGTTTAAATAAAGGGGTGTAGCATTAGTAGTGTTGGGCACCGAGAACCGGTTCCTAACGTCCGGTTCCAGAACCATTATGAAGATGTTTGCATTTCGATTCCTAATTGCCTGCACTAGTTTGTTTCTGCGGCTTGCTCTGTTTGTTTATGTGGGGTTTATAAAAGTTGCTTTCAGAACGCGACTGTAGTGTGTGTGTGTGTGTGTGTGTGTCTGGCTATGGTTTCAGTTTGGACCGCGGAGTGGAAGGGATATATGAACTAATCACAGGTAAAAAGCCCAGTAAAACTCTGGAAAACAATAACCAGGAATAAATATGAGCTCCATGGTAAAGATAGTAGCTCTGGTGCCTGCCAGTCGATGAAGCCGGTTCCGAGGTCTGTGTGTATTTAATAAGTCAGTGTGTGTCCGTGTGAAAGTCTGCATGTTTATGACTATAACACAGACAACCACACATGAGAACTGTTTTCACCTTTATTTTGATTGTAGTTTTGAATCAGCAGCTCAACAATAACACGATTTCAGTTTGGACCGCGGAGTGTAAGAGAGATAGGAACTAATCACCAGTAAAAAGCCCAGTAAAACTCAGGAAAACAACACCAGGAATAAATATTATCTCCCTGCTAAAGACAGTAGTTGTCACATGACTGCTCCAGGGTTTGTTTGAGTTTATTTTATTTTGTTTCACATCTACCTGGCCTGCAATTCTTTGTTTTTTTAGACTCCTGCCAACTTGTTTGTAGTTCAGCAAGTTTCACTTTTACAGTTACAGTTGGGGACCTTTGAATGCCCTAGTTACATTACAGCAACCAAATTAAACTGTATCAACTAAGTGAATTAAAGAAAATGGCCTGTGTAAAGGCTTTTTCAAATGAAAAAAAATTCTCCTGTGAGATCTGTGACCTGTACAACTCAAAGAATCGGAATTGAGAATAATTTAGAACAGGAATCGAAATTGAGAATCGGAATCGAAACCAGGATCGTTAAAATCCAAACGATGCCCAACCCTAAGCATTAGCATTACTTGCTACATAACAAGGGAGCAGATCAGTCTAGTGATTTCTATTTGTTATTGAGGTAACACACTCATATTAATAAAATCCTACTTTAAACAGTGTTTGAACGCCTCATTTCACACAGTTTAGACAATAATATCCTTTACAAGATAAAACATTACTGCTTTGGTTACATTAGGCCTGGTTGATATGGACCAATACTCATATCTCTATATCTTTCCTTCAAAATGGCAATAGGCGATATAAACTGCATTATTTATTTATTTATTTTCAATAGTTTTACAAGAAAAACAATATATAAAATAATGGGTCAAAGTCAGTGGAAAAAAATGCCACAAAGACCTTTTTATTAATCACTAGCAGCTCAATATCAACATTTTGTGTCACTTTTGACTTTTTCCTTCATTAAGACTGAAATGAGTGATTCAATTCTGTATTGTTGCTTTTTTCAGGGCAGCTCTGAGTAGCTGAAAGTAGTTTTTAAAGTAAATCACATTCGGGACACTGTCTCTTTAAGAAGTGTGTATGCAGCCCCGTGAGCTGCTGCTGCGGAGCGACAGAGAGTTAAGTTACAGAAGAGAAATACATGCAGTGTTTTCTCAAATGTCTTTCAGTGCTTCAACACTCAGAACAGATGGAGTTTTCAGGACAGATGCACATCTGCACTGAGCCTCTGACAGACAGTTGTTAACACGGAGGAAGCAGCATAGCTAACTCTGTGTGTCCGTGCACGGGCATTTGACTAGCAAATGGTTTGATTTGCCAGAGAAAAAAAGCATTTGGATGAGCTGTGTATGAACCACAGACATATGACGCAGACACGGTACCGCAAGGGTAAAATGTGCACGACAGACAGTTCTACAATCTCTGTGATTTGGGAGATCGTCGTCATATTGTAACCCTTAACGATCTAATAACCAAAAATGTATTCCTCAAAACATGTAAAAAGCCATTCAACCATTTATAATTTGCTTTACACGGCCTTTAAGAATGTGAATTCACACATAGCCTCTGCATGTAAAAGTGGAGTAAATAAAAGACAATTGGTAGAATGGTAGAATTGGTAGAATGATCACAGACATTTGTACAGTAACCTTAAAGCTGCAGTTTGTAGAATCGTGGGATTAGAATGGAAACAACCACGCTCCCCCCTCCCTTCCCTGTTTCAAATCCACTGGCTTCCTCGTGAATGGCCACAACTGGGGAGCTATTTGCAGTGACTTTGGCGCTAACCCTGGCAACTTTCCAACTTTTCTTACCGGCTTTTATTCCTCACAGTGACTATCGACACCAGAACTTGGTCCAGACTGCGCCCGGTCGCGGACGTCTGTTTTGAGTCCATTCCGCTTGAGTATGTTTGGGCCTTTAGACTTTAGACTTTGGACTTGCTTTGCCATGTAAAGGTGGGCATACACTGTGCGATTTTTGGCTTATTTTGAGACTATTTTGTAGTTGTGCAGCTAAATTGTTTGTTGTGCAGCTAAATTGTTTGTTGTGCAGCTAAATTGTGTGTTGTGCATCTTGTAGTATACATGGGGCCACAAGAAGCAATATACACCTTATGACCAGCTTCCGATCAGCAATTGTATGGTGACAGGAAAATCAAACCTGTTTGACATCCTGGTCGCCCATCGTGAGGGTATCGCACTGTTGAAGCAGTGCCACAGACCGGCTTACCTCAAACTCTAACACTGGGCATGCGCAAACACCATAGGGCCGCTGTGAAATTGACAGCCACTACTGCACAGACAACCATCTTTTCATTTTTTAAAGCTTGTTTGGCCTCGCAAATATCTTGTTGTTCTAAAGCTTCAATACAGAGCATTTTCAATTCAGAACACTTTGAATTACAATATGCTGGAAGGTTACTATGGAATTTTGACCAAACTATGCTAAAAAAATCACATACTGCAGCTTTAAATACAAAACTGATGTTTGCAGAGTGAATCATGCACGTAGGTGCTGATTCCTAACATACTTCCAACCTCTGAGTGTGAAGAAACTACAACTAATGTACTGTATATATGTAACCTATGCTCACCATAGCTGTCATTAAAGCTTTTTTTCCAACATTGTGAATTCTTAGCAATTCCTCTGGTGTTTGCTATTCATGTTACAAACTAAGGATGGGGGAAAAAAAATAGATTTTACGATATATCACAATTTTTTGGGTGCTTTTTTAAGTCTTCTTCCCAGAATCAATTTTTTTTTCTTTTCTTTTTTTTAATCGATATTTTTCTGATTGTATTTTTCACAATTTCGTGGACAACCGCTGGGTGGCGGTCCGATAATGCACCAACAGGTGATTGCAAACACGAGGAAGACTAGCAACAGCTGTGATTTCCCTTTTGGCGGCTAAAGATGGCGGACAAAGCGACACCCGAGATTAAACCCGCACCTGTGTGATTTAAATCTAAAGTATGGGCATACTTTGGGTTTTGCTCAATTCCAGGGCGAACGGATTTAGATATGACCAAAGCTGTATGCAAACTCTGCTCCGGACCAGGGGCGTTTCTAGACCCTCTGGGGGCCCTAGGCCAGAAGGACTATGGGGCCTCCCGGCCCCAGAATGATGATGAATGAAGTCCAAGATGACGGATCAGTAAAGAAAGACTTTATTAAATAATTAACATATAAAATAAATAACATAGCGATCTAAACTAAATGCAAACTTTACATACTATATAGAGTAAATGCCAGAAAAACCAACACAATTGAAATGTGCAAACCATTTCTCATTGTCATTTTGTCATTTTCTTTGGTGAATATCCCGAGGTGGGTTTTCTGAACTTTGGGGAAGTCCATGTCTGTTATTTGGAGTGGTTCTTGTCTCACAATTTGACACCGAGCATTGTCATCGATAGCTTTTGGCCACAGCACAGGATCATGTGATATTATTTGATATGCTATTATTTGAGTACCTTCTGTTCTGGTGATGTGGTGTCTGGTGATGTGGTGTCATGGGGGTGGTGATGGAATGCTGTGCTGCATGAAGGTGCCATCATGTCCTACTCTTCTTCTTCACGACCCCCCTCATGATCTGAGGTTGATATTGCTCGAAAGAAAATAGTATAAGAAGCAATTGTTTAAGACAAATATTTGTGTGGTCATATTAAATCAGATAGCTCCCATGGTATATTTTAAACCTTAAAACGTATTTTAAAAAGTTAAACTAAATAAGTTCCTACTTTCATGTAGAGAGGTCTGCTGTTACTGCTGCTGCTGATGTTGGTGGTGGTGGTGTTGTTGTGGTGATGATCCAAAAAACTTCAACAAAGCACCATGAGGAAGAAAAAAGAAAAGAGCACAATGTATTTGGTTGGTTTGCATAAAGTAAAGTAAAGAACTGTACATGCTACAAAAAACACTAAACATTTGATATGTATGGAATATTTAATGAAAATTAATTTGCAGTAACAACTTTAATGCTTCATGTTAACATTTTATTTAATGTAACATTTAGGCTATAGCAGAACATTTATGAATGTATCAGTTTTACCGTTTGACAACAAACACTTTATTCTGGGAGAAAATGTCATTGGCAGCAAAGGACTAACTTATTGTGTGGCTATGAATGTACAGTATGTACACAGCCATTGATAACAAGACTTATGATGTGTAAGCAAAGCTGGACTTCTTAAAATAAAGCTGTTAAATTTGGTGTAAAGTAAGAATAAATATGTGCTTCAAGTTTGTCATAACACAGAAGTTTGTTGTTAACCACACTGTCAAATTTGAATGATTAATATATAAATACAAACACACTTTATGAATGTGTTTAGAAGAAAATGGCTGAATTCACTTTACACAGACTTAAATGTGCAGTTAACTTTTCTGGCGCTGGGTGGATGACTGGGAGTTTGGGACAAAGTACATGGGACAAACTGGGACAAACTTTTTTACAATTAACACACATTCTCACTTACCACGATCACATTTTTTCTTTTTGTCCTCTTCTTGTTTTTTTCTTCTTTTCATGAGCCCTGTGGGATATGTCCGCTTCATTTTATCGGTGTGTGTGTGTGATAACATCAGCACGTTGATGCAGGGGCTGGTAGTAGAGGGTCCCCATTAGGGAGGTTCCCGACGTATCACTGTAATGTGTCCGGGGGTTTCAAGTTGTGTCACTGATATCTGTCACTGATGAATAAACTCCCAAGCGGTTCAGACAAAGCAAGACGTATCACGACTTCAATTGAACATTTTAGCTGCAAAGACCTCTGACCATATAGCGTGGTGGAAAATACGGGCTTCAGGAGCATCCTTTATCAAAACTACACCAAAAAATAAATAAATAAACAAAATGACTCCAGAATCAGACTACAACGGCAACAATAAAACAATATTTATACAAACAATGCACAAAAAGACAACAGAAAGATACAAAAATACACATAATGACTCCAACATTACAGAAAAATACACCAAACAAAAAAAATATAAAAATGATGTTCTCCAGGCCAGGGCCATGAATCTCACACAGGGGCAAATACTGTATAGTAGAGCTGTTTCACACTGTCGTAACCGAGTGGAACATCTCAGAGAAAGACGCCGCTTTAGTCACCAAAATGAAGCTAACAGGGATGTTGCTGCACAGTTGGTTGGCTTTCTCCACATCAAATGTTATGTGCACACCCTCAGCCTGGCCTCTCAGCGTGTACTAAAACTGTTGGCTGTAGCAAGGCAGCTTGGGCGTGTACGACGTGTTCTTCCACAGAAGTGCTATAGCATGCCATGCTTAGAGATAAAACAAAAGCTACTGGAGCTCCCAGCCCACAGATTGATCACAGATGTACAAACAAGGTGAAACTGTTGTTTGATATGGTTCAGCAGTTCCTTGATCAACAGCCAGCAGTCACGGCTGCACTGCTCTCACCTGAGGTGAGTAGGAAGGGAGAAAAAGATCAGCACTTTCACTGAGTCGGACAACTCAAATGCAGTGGAGTTTATCCAGGTAATGAAGCCAGTTAAGGTGGATACGTGAGTTATGTCGGATGAGGCGGATCCAACCCTGTCAATCATAGCCCAGCTACATGCACAGCTCCTCCAAGCTACACATTAAACCCTCAGAGATTCTCCATTTATTAGAGAGATGAAAGAGGCCCTTCATGAAGACCTTTTAAAAAGGTACACGTCCGATGAGGATAAGACCAATCTCAACCTCGCTTCAGCATTTGACCCACATTTTAAAGCACTGCCTTTTCTGTCTGAAGAGGAGAAGCAAGAAACACTTGCAAGAATGGTCGCTAAAGCTGCAGCCACTGAGCATCATGAGCACCAGGTAAATAAAATATAAAATGCAATTGATAGAGGTAACTTTGTGTGTGTGTGTGTGTGTGTGTGTGTGTTGCATTATAACCTTACTAAATCAAATAAGTTAAAGCTGTCAAAAGTGGAAAATGTAATTTGTTTGTTCATATACAGTATCTTTCCTGTCTCTGTGTTGTATTTCTTATAAGAACAAGTGGAAAGGCTGCGATGGTGCACCAGCTGAGGAAACTGAGAACCAACTAGACAAAGAGGGGCCCCCACCTGCTAAAAGAAGAGGTGCATTGGCTGAGTTACTCGGCAACACTTAAGGAGATGCGATCCAAGCTCCGGTACAACCAGAGAAGTCAGCTGTTGAAATTGTAGAACAGGAAGTGAAAAATGACAACGCTGCAGCTCCTTTGAAAGTGAAACTTTGAACGTGTCACTTCTCAGCGGAGCAGCCTAACTACTGAGCTGCTGTTCCTACATAAAAACCTTGACACTCCCAAGCACTAGTTTGATGAACATTAACAGTATCAGTTGACAAACTTCAAAAAGTTCTGTGCAAATTTGTTGTTTTGTATATGTTTAGTTTACCTCCTTTCTAATGGAGGTTTTATTTCGTTAAATATTTCAGTTGAAATAATAATAAATCAGTGAATGACTGAATGTGATGTGATGGGCATTATTTTTTTGGAACTGTGACCTATTTATAGGAGTGTAGGATTCAACTAATGTTTGGATGAAGAAAAATAATTGTGATAATCATCACTGCAGAATAGCAATACATGTAAAATCAGAATCGCACTTTAAATCGAATCGGCACCCAAGAATCTGGATTAAAATCGAATCGTGACAAAATGGTCTTACATGCTAGCATAACAGCATTCAGTGCAAAGAAAGTGAGGTCAGGCCCCTGCAGGTGTGCCTGAAAACAGCTGAACAAAGTGAAAACATGGCGGTGCTCACTTGAAACCCACAACACCGCCTGTCAAGCTTTGCGGATATCTGAAGCATCATGGTGGATACATGGAGGTATCTGGCAGTCAAGCAAAGAGTTGGGCTCTAAATGGTTCATGTGTAAACGGATTTCTAAAAGCAATAAGATGGAATATGATATAGTTCTACTCGCTCCCAGAAAGTAAAGCTTAAATTAGTGCAACTGAAGTGGGAGATTAAAGTCACAGCAGAAGAATCAGGACTGCATTTGAGGCTCTCTTTGAAGAAAAAAATTCAATAAGTGTTCCTGGAAGCAAAAATGCACTGACTTACTGTATTTAAATACACCTGCATGTTAAGAAACTGTATTATCTGAAAAAAACTAAAAACAAAAAACTTTTTTAAATCAAAAACTACAATAAGCATAAATGCCAACCGAGGCTGAAAAACTAAAATCTGACCAAAAAAAAATGTTCTGAAGTACTAAAATATTGAGATAAATCAGAGTCTAATTTTGAGTTATTGTGAAATGGTTGGATATGATCCAATAGCAGTGATCTCTATAATTATAATAATTTAATGAAAGTAAAAATGTAATACAGTCAAGTTCAGTACAGGTATTTGTTTGTTTGTTTTTTGGAGCAGTGGTTTTCAACCTGTTTTGTCTTGTGTATCATCTTGAGCTCTTTGTCAAATCTCTCTGCCTCCTTATACCTGTGTATTTAGTTTATATTTGTCAGCAGAAATATAAATTGTTGACCAAAAATACAATTTCAATAAACAGTGAACAATTACCGGTACAAAGTAACTTATGCATGTCCAACTTTAAAGATATGCTGCCTGCCTCCTAAAACTGAGCTTTTTCATATCAACTGGTCTTTATCCTTTATTTCCAGTTGCAGTATATGCCATCTGTAGTAAACGTACAGTACGTGTCAGATGATGGATGGATAGCCTTTGATACACTCAGCTTCTATAACTTCAACACACACAGGTGCACACGTTTGCGCTTTGTGGCTGAAAATAGTTCATCGGGTAAACAAAACCACCAGAATTGCCGATAAGGACAGCTGGGGAACAGCTCCAAATTCTTCATGGATATAAAGATTTGATGAGAAGTACGATGAAACTACATTGCAAATAGTTTCCTGCATGTTTTGATTGTAATGTTTTCACATTTCTGTGACGCTTTCTGCCCAAGGATTCTTATGTCTTCCTGTACGGACATGCACACTGGAGGTGATAGCATCTGAATTCCTGTCTTGTGGAAGAAGAGAAATAAACTGAACAAGAGAAAGAAAGAAACTGGGCTAAATATTCAATGAGTTTCTTTAGTCGTGTAATCAACAGCAACTAAAATGTGCCAAATCTGTAATGCAAAGCCATAAGACAGAGATTGTTCTTTACCAGAAACACTTAAATTCTGAGGGCTTTGCAACCACTCATGCTTCTTTGTATTATCTGATCAAAACTGAAAAGCTGCACAGGGTGTAACCTGCACTGTAACACTAGGCCCCACTCATTGGGTTTAAGGTGAGCCTGCAGAGCTTAAAACTGCAAAATTCATGGAATGCTAGAAGATGAAGAGATAAATATAATCCAGCACATCTAAATGCATTAAATATTGAAATACAAAACGTACATTCACATTTATAGTCATGGAAGTGACTTTTTACTCAAAGTAAGTGGAGGGTTCCACCCTGACCACCACCGCTGTGATTGCTTGAGTAAGACCAGCAAATCCAAAATGCTCCAGTCTCTACACTGTGGCTGCTTATTAATCCTCAGGGATGGGTTACATGCACAGAGCCTATTTATGTACCTGTGTATGTTTGTGACAATGAAGTTTCTTTCATTTTAAACACATAAATATACTTAAGCTAATATGCTCTTCTTTTTTTAGATTTACGTAAAAGACAACTGAAACGTAAGATGTCAGTCTGCTGAGGCCATCTGTTCACTGGCTGAACAACAGAGCTAACCCCGAGCCAACTGGAAGGGAAGAAAAAATGCTGTTTTGTCTGGGACTGCATTAAGCTCGTTTGCCAAGAGAGAGGATGTGCTGCTGTATCGAGGACAGTGAGAAACATAAGATGACACAAGCGATGAACTTTTGGAGTCACCCAAGAGACTTGAGATTCCTGGGTGAGGGTGTGTGTGGTACAAGTTTTTGTTGTGTTTTTACAAATGCAAAATAAGTGGCCTGTGATTTAAAATCACTCAACAGCAAAGTTTGTACAGTATATTATCTACTAAGTTATGTATTTATGACACGTTGATTGTGTAGCCCCTGCACAACACAGGACTTTATGATTGTCTTGAAAATTAAAACATTTTGATAACATAAGCTAAGCCCTTGAGTTGTGCATCCTTTAACGTGTGAGAGCCCCATTTTGATTTTGACAGCTAAAAACAAAGAGAACAAGCACAGGCATCAAATGGCAGTGCAACCTATAGCGTCTTAAAATCCACTTAAGCCCCACCCACCAAGAAAACTGGAGGCTGAGAGCCACAGACACATGCATACAATATACACTTCGTGTGTGTCACAGAAAAGACTTTATTTGAGCTACTGATATTTTACATTAAAAGATGGGAACCAGTTTGCACTGTGGGCAATTTTTTATGTGAAACACGATGAGTTGGTGATTTGATGGAACTGGTGACCCATGTCACTAATACATTTTAATAAAGTAAATAAGTTTAATAAATAAACAACTGTTAAACTTTAGGCTGGTTTCAGATGCCGATGTTGTTTCTGGCCCTGGTGTGACTGAAAAGTGTCTGATTATGGGGATTTTCAGATGACCGGACAGAAAACCAGTTGAATATATTTCAATTTTAAACACCACTTAAAGAATAACTAAATAGATTATGGGTGTTACTGCTGTAACAGTAAGACTGTTATCCCATAGCGCTGTGCGCAGAGACAGACGGTAATGCACACAATGTGTCTGCACACGCACGCACGCACTCACGCACACACACAGTGAGTTCATAAGGTGAGATTTGTCACTACAACCACAGGCACACACAATCACAACGTGAAGCACCGCTCAGGGGCAAACAGCCCTGCTCTCCCTCCACCTCACGCTCACAGCGAAGATGTGCACACACACACACAAAGAAATACGGGAATACACACACACACTATGTGTCTGTAAATACACACATAGCTTAATGAACTCAGAATCTGCTCTTTATAGAAGCACAGAGTCATAAACAGCACCACTACATGAGCTGTTTCACACGGAACACAGTGGACTTAATCAGTGAGGCTGTCAATCAACGCTCACTGGGGGCTGTGATTGGAGGAAACCCTCTTCCCTTCTCTCAGTTTTTATAGGAGGGGCGGGGCCAACAGTGAAAGTGATACGCACTAGGGTTGGGTAGGCAGGGTGTTGCAAATCGAGACCACTAATGTCGACACCAATGACAATTTCATATGTTTCGACTGGTAAGTGTTAATCAAACAAATTTAAGATTGTAAAACACCATTAAAGAAACTTAAACAATTATTTAATAGCAGGTCAAACTAGGAAACACACCAAAGCAATTCAAGTTTACGGCTTTTATTTAGCCAAAAAAATAGTCGAAAATGAACAAATAAATGAGGCCAAAGTAACAAACTGAACTCCAACTGAACATGACACAGCCCAAACAGACCTTCCAAATGACACACAGGGGGAACATTTAAGCTGGCTGATCAGACCAAACATGAAGGGGGTGACTAGGCACATTACAGACATAATTAGATACATAAATTGTTAAGTAAATTAGCTAAATAGAAATAATAAGAAAAAAACATTTAGCAAGTAAATTACATTGACAAATTATATTAGCAAATTATGTATAAACTGTAAATAATATCAATTTAAATTGACATCCCAGATCTCCCCTCTTGTCCTGCCATGGTTCAGGCCATAGGGGTGGAGCCCATACCTGTCAAGTATCCCGTTTTGGCCGGGAGACTCCCGTATTTTACCCCTCTTTCCCGCCATCTTCTCGTATTAGTATTTTCCCGTAAATATCCCGTATTTTAATGTAATAATAATTAAAAGGTGCCATACGAAACTGAACGCTGTCACTATAGCCTCCTGAAGTATGTCCATGTCATGTCATGTCCATATAAAAGTTCAAAGGGAGAAAACCCAGATGAGGCTTCAAGTACCTCCCAATAAGCAAAAAGGCGGTAAGGGAGCCACTGATCCCAGTTGAAACCAGTGTCATTCACAAACATACGGAGCATTTTTTTGAGTGTTTGGTTGAAACGCTCTGTCAATCCATCCGTTTGTTGGTGGTAAGGTGTTGTCCGTACACTGCGAATGCCCAGCAATTTGTGCACCTGCTTCAAAAGTTGAGACATGAAGTTAGTTCCTTGATCAGTTAGAATTTCACTCGGAAAACCCACTCTGGAGAATAACTGAATTAGGAAAAAGGCTACAGTTTTTGCTTTTACATTTCAAAGAGGGAATACTTCTGGATATTTTGTGGCATAATCAGTGATTACCAACATGAACCGATTCCCCGATTTGCTTTTTTCTACTGAACCAACCACATCCATGCCAAGGCGCTCAAACGAAGTTGAAATTGTTAAGAGAGGCTGGAGCGGAGCTTTAGCTTTAGCTCTAATTGTGGTCTTTTGACACTTCTACAAAATTGGGCAACAGCAGAGCGTAGGCCAGGCCAATAAAAATGGCGCTTGATGCGTGCCATGGTCTTATGTTTCCCCAGGTGGCCAGCCCAAGGAACAGAATGGCCCAAGGTGAGTATAACTTCTCGGACAGTTCTTGGCACAACCAGCTGTTTGAATTGACCTTGCTGACAATAAAAAATGCCATTTTGTAGGAAAAACTCGTCCTCTGTCTCCATTGAATCAGCTTCCAACTCCAGTTTTTCTTTGGCCTTTAGAAGCAACTTGGACAGGTTTGGATCATTCTGCTGCATTTCAATAATATTGGTTGGAAGTCTATAGCCTAAGGGCAAGTGTGAATCTGGCTCACCTTGTGCCTTGACAACAGTGCGCTGGAATTGTTCTTGCCTTTTCTGACTGCGGGGCTTTCTGGATTTTCCGGGTTTAGTCTACAGCTCTGCATCAAAAAAAGGTAAAGCACTGAGAACAGGAGATTCGCCACACCTTTTAGACTGAGCCCTTGTTACGACATTTACCCCCAATTTCCACTGGATGAGGCTCAGCTGCGTTACGTCACCGCCGCGTCACCGGAGCTGATTGGTTGGCTGTTTTCCACTTTAGTCTATGTGTTAATTTCCACCGGGTCCGCTGCGGTGTGTGTCTGCTCCTTCCCAGCTGCAGTAGTCCGGTGCCCTCCACCAGATATACGCAGGGCATCTATTTCTGACGGACACCGGAGCACGACGCATCAATCAGCACAGAGCAAATGAAGCTAAACAGGAAATTAAGCACGTATTCCGCAATAAAATATCGGGTTACTTTTACTTACAAGTAACTACATCACCAAAACGTCATAATGTGTAAAAACAAATTCACATTCACTATATTGTTTTCTCTCATACTGTAACTACACTGTAAACTGCAGCAACTTTGATTTAGTTCATATTTTACTGGTGCAGTTTTATCTCTTCTCTGTTGGCTGTTGATAAAAAATGTGGCTATGACAGATCCAGAGAGTCCAACTTTCTTGTTCCCCTTCTTTAGGAACACTGATCTGTTTATTGTTGCATTTATAACACATACATTCAACTGCGTTCTCGCGCGATTATATAAATATCTTGAGAACCACTCTGTCTCATGACGTCACAGTCGTTCAACCGGAGTGCACCGTGGCACACTCAAAACGCAACCGGTGTGGATTACCGGACGGCGGACAGCAGGGCAAAACCGGATCGGTGCCGTGGCGCAGCGGAAAGGTATCCAGTGGAAAACCCCAGTTAGGGTCGTGTTCCTTAATCCAAACCTGGTGCTCTGGAGACAACATCCTCAAATATTGTTCCATTATAATTATTTAATTAACATCACTCAGTTTTATTTTTAGGTTGAATCCACTTTGCATAGAATTCTTTAAGTCTCACATAAAGTTCTTTAGGGCTCTCTCCTGGATCCACATCAATAGACAGGAACCTTTGTCTGTAGGTTTCTGCATTAATATCATACTTTTGTAGTATAGCCAGTTCAACATTTTCATAATCAAGTGCCTCATCCATATCAGTGTGTTTGGGGCCATATACAAACTGATGCAATTATTTCAAAAGTTATGGGAATGTTCAATATCATCTTCACTTGTTAATTGTTCAAGCCTTGGTTCATGTAACAATCGTGACTGACCTGGGAGCACATGGAGTGCAGAACAGTCCTCAGGCTGTGGGTCTGTGTAGGCCCCAGAAAGAGTGGCTTCCTCCTCTGCTTCCTCGGTCTAGCCCCGGTGATTGCAGGATCAGGGTCAGGTGCGGAGCGGGCCTGCACTTCTTGCTGGAGGAGCTGAAATTGCTGTTGTAAAGCTTTAAATCTGTTTTCTTATTTTTGCACACTCCCTTTCCTGCTGTACCTCTTGTTGTTGCTGCTGTCCCATAAAGGCTTGTATAAATACCTGTTAGATCAGAAAGTGTTGGCTCCTTGCTCCCAGTCTCTCCTTTTGCTTTTTCTCCCTTTTCCTCTTCAGTTTCTTCTTCTTTATTTTCTTGACTTTTTTTCCCATGAATCCCATTCTTTTCCAGAGGCTTTACTTCTTATCTTCTTTTTTCTCATCCTTAGATGGGCTTTATCTGCTATTATAGTTTCATTCATTAATCGCTCCTTTTGTTCTTCGTTATTTATTGGTTCCATGTTTGCTCCGCAATGGGTAAATGTTTTATCGTGTGCAGCTTTTTGGGTCACAATTATACCATTCTGGCAGATCAGGTATGTCTAATGGATCATACTCTTGGTCACGCCAGAGTGGATTAAACGGCCTACCGTCTTCAGTATAAACTATAGGCTCTCCTACTGGTGGGCGTGTAGTCATATATTCCAATGGGGTCAAAGGTTTCGCCCGTGAATGATATCCCTTTTTGGCCTTCTTGGCCTAGGACTGGTAAACTGTAATTTTTTCTGAACTGAATCTTTTACTCCCTGTCTAGGTATAGGTCTAAAAGGGGTAGATGGTCTTTCATATTCTTCGCACAAGGGGTCTTCTCTGATTTCCCTAGAGGGTTGGGTTTTCCCATTTTTATATTTTTCCTAACTTCTGCATCGACTTAATGTCTCCTCATAAGGTTTATCTAGGGGTACCCTTCTACTAGATCCTGTTTGGGATCAATTAGGGTGTTTTCTTTTCATTGACGGACTCAATGGATTTTCCCTTATTATCCTGGGAGTACAATATGAAGGGGGAATGTTCTCATACTGAGTTGGAGGTTCTGGGTCTGTGCCATATTCATAGTCAGATCCCTCACTCAGGCATTGATCAAATAGATCATATGACCATTCCAGCCATCTTATTACCTCATCCTCTTCTTCCTTAGTATTTACTAGGAGCACTATCTTTGAGTGCCTTCTAACATTCTCCCATGGGAAGTGATGAGCTATCAACACCTGTAGGTCTCTAGAATTGAGTTTGGCTATCCTACTTCCTCCCGCATGACCTCTAATTACCAACTGTTCATGGCCAAAATCTCTAAAATCCCTGGCTGATTCAATGAGACAGTATCTTATTTGGTTGCCCGCAAATTCTGCTGCTAGAAAATGCACTGTGACCATCTCATAATATCGGCTAATAACTTTCCTTTTTCTTTCATGTATTTGGAAGAGAAGTCTCTTTCTCTGTCCATCATTTGCCCTCTCATTATTCTAGCTTTATCTCTGCCAATAGCCCTTCTTATTTCAGACCATGACTTTGGTTCGTCAGCCCAACTGTCATCCGAATCCCGGAACAGTATGAGGTTTCCTCCTACTACTGAAGTATGGTCTATTGGGAGCTTACAGACAGTAAATCTAAGTCCCCCTATTTCCTCTACCGAAGAAGGTTTATTAGTTAGCCTTCTAGGGTTCACCTGTTCATCTTCCGAGTCTTTGTGTTCTGAGAATAAAGGTCTAATAGGGCAGCCTATCCCTTATATCTTCCTGGTGCCATTTATTTGAAGATGGGAATCTTTCAGCTATTGCTTTCGCTACACCTGCTCCATGTGACATCAGAATCAGAAATGTTTTAATTTAAAAAAAAATTGTAGGCGGCACGACTTTAAAAAAAAAAAAAAAGAAATGTTTTACTGGCCAAGTACAGTTTTTAGGACAGTACAAGTATATTTATGTTTGTCGAATTTACTAGTATCACCTTTTCCGGTGGGATTATATTTCTAGCATTCCCTTGAAGTAAGACCAAGTTAGTTGAAACTCCATTCATTGCTAATGGGGCTAATAGGTCTATTGTCGGCTGGTAAGGTACCGAATTCCGTTGCTGGGGGTGATAGAGTCATGGGAAACCTATCATCTCGCCACATATTCGGATCTTGGTCCTCGAAATCAGATTGTTCTTCTGCATCAGAGGGTCTCCATGTTGAACCTGATTCAAAGCCATTTGTTCAGCATTTCTGCTCTGCTGTAGAGGGTTTTGTTTTAATTCCCATCGATGCATTATGTTTCTCTCTAGTTTTCTGAGGCCTGGGGAGATAAACTTACCTTGGGAAGATAGAACAGTTGTCGAGTCCTTTAATTGGTCTTTGGAAGAAATGACTAGCACAAGGTTTTTTATTTGGATATGTCTGAGTGTTTCAGACAAATAATCCTTTTATTTACAAGATAAAACAATACAGATGTATAATAACCCCTCAATGGAAAATAAGCTAAAACCCTTAAATTAAAGAATAACCTAAAACCCTAAGTATATCACTTAATTAAGTTTGAGCTCTAGATCAGTCTGTTCTCAATGAAACAGACGTCGTCAATCTCTAACCCCCTTTATTCTCCTATTCTTCTCTCTTTATATACCCTTCACACATGACAAAGGGAATTTCCACAACAAAGGGCATTTCCAAAATGGTTTCAGGTTACAAGGAAAGAAGACAAGTTGGTAAAGGTTGCATACAAAAGGTGCAGTGAGAGCACAAAAAGGTGCAGTGAGAGCACAAAAATTAGACACAAGGTTGCAAAAGCTGTCTACTGCGTGCTGTTCTGGAAAACCACATTCCAAAAAGGCTTACATCTATCTCATAACAGAGGAAGCAGATCATTGTGGTTGCTTAACCACTGAAAAATACACATCAAAAAATCACGTTCACTTTCGGTGCCGTGCACAACACTTTCTCTTTATTGAGAATAAATAAAGAATAAATTGAGAAAATATCTATTAGCAATATGGTTATATGTTAAATATTAACAGTTATTATCATAAGAGTTCCTGGTTCATGATTCTTCTGGCAATCCTTCAAGAGTGAGAAAGCTCTTAAGGAGCAGTTCCTATAATTGTAAGATGAAGAGTGGAACATCTAAACTGATTTATGTCAATGTCCACTCCATGTTTGAGAAAACAGCATTAGAAACAGGCGTTTTACCAGTATTGTTGATGCTGTGGTTTAATTAAATAAAAATACTAAGATGTGTTACAGGGCACTGGGTTCAATAATTTTAAATTTAAAAAGGAAGAATCTTTTTAGTACCCACCCACTGCATTTTAGTCTTTATTCCACATGAAGAAAAAGTGGAAAATGTTTATTATTAAACTTTATACTGAACACCCGGATCACTAAGGATTATAGAGAATTTGCCACACACCAGTTTGGATAGAGGATTTTTGTATTGCATATTCAAACTGGTTTTGATTTGAGTAGCACCGTATTGATTAATCAAAACATTGATGTTTCCTGTGACTCCAATTTCTAATTCCCAAAAGTAAAACAAACCTAAAAATTATCATCTCTTTCACTTTCTTACCCTCAGGTTTATCTTCACAGGCCTTACAATGCATTTATTGATCAATAAAAACTGTAGCCAAACAGATTAAAACTCAGTTTTAAACGTCTTCATTCACACTGAAGTCTTTTGACGTATTCTTTCAAATCTTCCCATTTTTTTCAGAAGGATTCCCAGGATTGGAGACTTCTACAAATAAACTGGCAGAGAGCACGACCTCTAAGGACAAACAGTGAGCAACATTAGCTCAGCCAGACAGGTTGTGTGAGACCAAGAGAAAAACCCACAAAAAATCAGAATAAAAACAATTATCCAGCATCAATTTTGGCCACAGGCTTATCAGCTGCTTCCTGTTAAAGTGTTCGCAGGAATGGCTCGAGATTCGAGTTATCTCTAAAGATCTTGAGAATCAGGCATTTCATTTAAAAGGATGCAGCTGCAATTAATATAATATTTAATCTTCACCACATGATTCATCCATCCATATTTAACTTTTTTTAACCATTGATTCATGGGACAAATTGGTGACCTGCACTAAGTAAGTAAGTAAGCTATGAACAGCATAACCCTAACACATGCGGCTACTGAAAATCAAGAGATGGAAAATATTCCTAAATGTTATTTTTGACGTGTGTTTATTCAGAATTACTTTTAGGATTTTCTAGGTCAAAGTTGATCTGATAATTTCTGACAAGAATTGATCTTTTTCCTTATTTAAAGCAGAATTAAAAAGTAATTTAATGACAAATGCACTGTGGCTGTTTCAATTAAGTTATTTTACTATACATTCGAAGTGTAGCACTTGTTTTTTTTTTAGCATAATACTGTAGCAGCAGCGTTTCACTAAAACTTTTGACTGAATGATCATCAACTCGGATAATCACTGTGCAGGTTTTCAGGGCACACTGACCAAAAAGGCATTTTGTTGTCAAAACTTCATTCATTTCATTTTCATTTATTTATTTAGCCCACATAAAAAACAAACATTTATGGTGCAAGGAGGGAGTGAAGCCCAATGGGCGTGTACAACATGAATCACCAATTAGTATCGTTTGTTTGAGTTTGGTCAACCGTAATTAAATAAAACATTGGTGATTCATCCTGGAAACAGTGGAGAGATCCGGTCCAACTAAAAACACCTAATAATTTTTTAGTAATATTAGTCAGCTAAATAGTCTACAAACTATTTCGTCAACATGAGCTGACTAAAAGTCAATTTGGGTCAGATGCAAAAACAGCATATAAACACTCAACACAATGTGTACATGGCATTCTGCTGGTAATCCAGGATATGAGGCCTTAGAGAAATAATATTTTTAGATTCAAGCCTTTTCTGCTTTCAAGTGTTTTAAGTATTTCACGAGTTATTTTGACAGCATGTGACATGTATTTATAGTTAATTTGTGTCAACACAGATAACCTAAAAACCTGTTGAGTCTGCTACAGCAGCCAAATAAGAGGCTGGGATGGTCTGTGTGTCGGCCCTGATTAGATTGGTAACAAATGAGCTGACAGAATACTTACTTCTTTTCAAATCGAGACAGAAATGTAGCCCACTTTGGATGTTACTGCTTCCTTCCTTAATGGTGCTTTCTTCTCAGTTGATAGGAGAACCAAAAGAAATCACCAGATTTAATTGAAATGTCTTCATGCTTTGGCCAGCTACTGCCATCTAGTGTGATTATGTGTCATCTCAAACTCTGTCCAACAAGTATAAAGACTGTGTTCAGATTCTTCTTTATTATATTGAACAAGACATCTTTTTCACCATCCTTGTGAACTGGCTGATCATCTGATTTAGAAAATAAATCGCCAGACTTTTGATGCATACATGTTGCAATGACTGTAGCCGACTGTAATCAGTGAGAACAAGTTCATCACCTGCATGTTATTGTGTAAATTTACATGGATCAATATTAGTCAAGGATGAGTGAAGTCCTTTTAAAGCTCATGTTGCTCCCACTATTCAATATTGTGCAATAAGACAGTAGTTCCCAAACTTTCCACAGTCCCGTACCCCTTCACACCTTTAACCTGTAGCCATGTACCCCCTACTCCTGCACACTTAATAAACATAATGTCATATAAAATGTAGAACTACAGTGAAATTTGTCCCTAAATTTTACCTATCCTGTTGAGGAAAATTACATGATGATAATAATAATAATAATAATAATAATAATAATAATAATAATAATAATAATAACCCGAATATATGCAGTTCCTGAAGAAAATGCACGTTGTCTTGCCTTAGCCTAGCATTAGCATTAGCATTAGCTATTTTTAATTCTAGCATTAACATTAGCTTAGCAATAGCATTGACCAAGCATTAGCATTGACTTAGCATTTGCTTTAACCTAGCATTAGCATTAGCCTAGCAATAGCATTGACCTGTTTTTAATTTTCATTCACGTAACCCCATGACAATTTGCGTACACGAGGGTACCTGTACCCCACTTTGGAAACCTAGACAATAAGACAATTACAAAAAAGAATTTGTGGCTTCACAGCAGTGATTATAGCAGCTGCAGGCTGAAGAGTAAAGAGCCTCCAAACAAACCCTAATGAGGACCTGAGGGTCGTTTAAGCTGAACGTCCGTGCCTGAGCCTGGAGACAATCCATGTGGGAAACTGACCTTCTTACTGCTGCTGATTGAGCCTCTCTAACCCAGACAAGCTGGCTTGTTTTATGCTAACTTAGCAAATGTGAACGCACCGGACTTGCTTATTAAGGAGTGGCAAAGTCATCCATCGCTGGTTACTGGGGCAACAACATCCTAGCCCCAAGTGTGCCGTCTCTTAGCAACAGAATCCAAACAGACGCCTTGTTTGGCTGTGAGCTGATTTGTCTTCCACGAGTAAAAGATGAGGCAGACTAACAGCAGCATGGACGCCAAAGGGGTCAACCACAGAGGGGACCCAGGAGTGTCTACTGATAAACACTTTGCAGGGCTGAGTCCCCTCCCAAGGCAGCTGTCCGCTTTCAAGAAAGACTCTCAGGTCAAGAAGGTTCACCTGGCTGGCAGAGGTGAGCATCAGTTTCATAACGTCTCCTAAAACTATATGGTTTTAGATTGCACTTTGCCTTATACTGGGATTTTTTAATTACACTTGTGTGATGAAGAAATATGCAAATCTAATAGACAAATTATAATGGGTGAAATAAAATTGCTGTACCTCTGAAGAGAGCTGCTGACCTCTGTGTGCTGTAAAATACTGCAGACTCCCAAAAGCAGACAACGTGCTGTGAACAAAGTAATGTATAGTAATAATAATAATAATAAACTTTATTTATATAGCGCTTTTCAAAACACATGCTACAAAGTGATTTCCAAAGGCAGCTATACATTAGAAAATAAAAGATATAAAGTTTTGGTCAGAGATTAAAATAGTTTAAAAAAACAAAAACATAAAAAAAAAGTTAAAAGACACTAAAAATTAGGGAAGGCTCGCCAATAAAAGTATGTTTTAGGAAGTGAGCAGCAAACCTGATCTCCTCGGGCAGATCAATCCGGAGCGTTGGGGCCTGGACTTGAAAATGCTCTGTCCCCTTATAGTTTTCAGCCGGGCCCGTGGAACAGAGAGCAGAAATGGGCGAGGATCTTAAGGTACATGCTGGTGTGTATAATAAAAGCTCTGTGAGGTATGTTGCGGAAGGCCATTTAGGGTCTTAAAAGTAATCAAGAAAATATTTAAATCAATCTTAAAACACACTGGGAGCCAGTGTAACAACACTAAAAAAGGGATAATATGGTCATATTTCTTGGTTTTTGTTAAAAGCCTGACAGCTCAGTTCTGGATAATTGGTTTGTGGAATTTTGATTCATGCAGGTAAAAAGGCTGTTACAGTAATCTAAACGAGATGAGATATAAGCATGTACTATTGTTTCTGTCTTTAAAAGTTTAAACAGAGCGTATTCTAGAAAAAAAAAAAGACTCAACTAATTTTGTGGCGTGATGTTCCAAACTCAGATTACCGTTGAACCAGACGCCAAGGTTCTTAACCTCAGGCTTGATGTTATTGAAGAGTAATGTAAGAGAGTGTTTTGTTTGTGGTGTGATGAGAAGATATTCAGTTTTTTTCTGAATTCAGCTGTAATAATAGTATAATAATCAGTCCATAAAAGATAATTAATAATGCAATAACAGAAGAAGCAGGTGAGAGCTGGTTTAGCCGACCCTCAAATGGGGCATAAACTGTGGTCTACATGCTTTCCATGGAGCAATCATGTTGAGTCTTTTACGTTGAATTTGTGTGTGTGTGTGTGTGTGTGTGTGTGTGTGTGTGTGTGTGTGTGTGTGTGTGTGTGTGTGTGT
This sequence comes from Gouania willdenowi, assembly GCF_900634775.1. Classification (NCBI taxonomy): domain Eukaryota; kingdom Metazoa; phylum Chordata; class Actinopteri; order Blenniiformes; family Gobiesocidae; genus Gouania; species Gouania willdenowi. Next base: position 21,872,429 of record NC_041052.1, read on the forward strand.
GTGTGTGTGTGTGTTTTTGAAGAGATGAGATGCCGTGTGCTTCCCTCCTCAGTGGTTTGGCTTTGAGCGATTAGGCTCCCTCCTGTTTTCCACTCAGGTGTGCTTCATTTCCTCATTATCCACCTTCGTTATTTAGCTGAGGCCTCAATCTGCTCAGTGTCCCTAAACTTGAACAATGGGGTTTGAAACACTGCTTTGATTCACCCACTGCAGCTTTTTGTTTGTCTGAAACATAGGCACATGTTTATCTGTTGATTGTGAAGATAAAACTATACACTGCACAGACTTTGAGATGTTATTTCTAGACTACATGTTGAAGAAAAAAAACATCTTATTTGGAGGATAACTCCATTAATTTATGTGAAATATTTCCAACAGATGTGCTTGTCAGGGCTTATTAAGGAGATATTGTGGTGGTATTCCCAGGTTTATAGATAAAAAAAAAGACAGAATCAAACATAACCTCAGTTTTAGAATTGCTGCATTGGCTCTCCGTAACTTTCAGTGACCTTTGATTTTAATTAAATTGGATTTTAAGGTTATTTTACCATTTAAAGGTGCAGTCTTTTCTAAATTCTCATCTCATGGACAATCCTTAGCCATAATTAATAGTTTATCAATCTGGGATATGTTCTCAACAGGGAAGTGTGGCATGCTGTTTCTGACATAAGAGTGAATCCATGTGTATGGAAACGTAACAAATGCAAACTAAAAGAAACATGAACAATATCTCTCTAACAAGAGAGCGTAAACCTCCGCTAAGTGCAAAATATCCTCTTTGGCAGATATCGGCAGTTATCTGGATCACAACAATACAGAAGATCCAAATGTATGAGCACCTCCATTTATTTGACAATCGATCTCGATCCAATCTGGATGAAACTCTGAGGTAATTGAGGAACTCATCCAACATCATAAAGATTGGTCAAAATGTACAAACCAAGCGATGACTTTTTTTTTTTTTAAATTTCACCAATAATGCGAGATAGAGATTTTTTGATATTTGAAACCAATCCAGAATCAGTATATTAATCTGGACCCCCTGTAAAATGTAATGGAACCTTCCATTGTGTGAGGTCTATTTTTGGTTAAACTTTTGTCAAAATCCGTTAAGTACTTTTTTTGACATTATATTTCTAAAAGATAAAAATAAATAAATAAATAAATAAATACATTTTCTTTCACAACCATTTAATGTGGGCTTCTTTTTGTGTGCAGCTGTTAGGATTATTAAGTAGTGTTCTTCAAAGTATCTTCCCTCTAAAGGGTTTAGTACAAAAGGGCATTTTAAAGCCTGCAGGATGTGTTCCTCCTACCATAATAATTATACATCTTTTGCTTGGAAAATAGGGTCATCTTAAGGCCTTGGGAGAATAAATAAATAAATAAATAAATCACTGCCAGCCAAATCTGCCAAAATGGCCTCATTTAAAAACCTTTTACCTTCTTAATGGAAAGGAACCGTAAATGTCAAAATGATTGCTGAAATGTACGGAACACTGTGGTATAAACACCAAGACTAACACACTGAGCCAGGACAGGTTTGTACTTAATAATCAACATCTCACTATGCCCTGATTTGTGTGTTGGCACATTTTGTTCAGTATTGATTTGATTCCAAGATTTATTTTTTTCATTTTCTTTTGGTGAAATATCTATTTCTCAGAGTATTACAGCGAGGACGGGAACACTTATGAGTTACGTCTCATTGGAAAAATAAAACAGCAGCTGAACAGTGATCCCACTTTTCGTCCCGAGTATCCATCACCTCTCGGACTGAGAGATTTCACCCAAAAAGCTGCGGAGGTTACTCTGGGGAGGAATTCCCGGGCAATTTTGGAGAGACAGGTAATTTTAGCCATGTAGACAAAGGAAGCTATAGCTTATAAAAAAGCCTAATCATAAACTCTGCTCTTGCTTTTTTTTCTGACTTTTGAAAAGGTGCTTGGTGTGCAAACGCCTGGTTTTAGCGCTGCCGTCCGCCTTGGAGCTGAACTCTTAAGACGTCTGAATTCATCCACTGGTGCCTGGAGAGGGCCGGTCTATCTGTCTTCCCCATGTGATGGTACAAAACATAAATGTCTTCAGTAATATCAGAAATGTTTTAATGGCCAAGTACAGTTTTTTAGGACAGTACAAGAAATTTGACTTGGTAGTCGGTGTGTAATAATAATAATGATAAATATAAAGGATGAGGGATAAATAAAGGATAGATAGAGAATAAAGGATAAATAGGATATATAGCAGGTAATAGCCTATATTACTCATACAACATACTGTTGATGTAACTCCTGATATGTGAGTAATGTGTACATGTTACGTACAGTTTTTTACCCTTTATCAGTAAAACATAGCACAATTCATGTAACAAGCAAATGCATTCTCAAGGTAAGGTCAGAGATTGTTATACCAAAGCTATACACTATCAACCCTTGTGTGGTCCTCATATTCTATACAGCCCTGTTCTCCAGGTGGAATGGACCCGCCTTCACTAAACTCTTAAAATAAAACATAACTTTAAAAACCAAATCCTCTGACCCTGAGTATGGATTTTAAGTATTGTGTATGTGAGATAAACTGGTTACAGTAAGTGTTTTACAGATATTTCAAACAGAATCCACATATAAACAAAACCTGTTTAAAGAAGGCATTCTGAAGCTAAATGGAAAATTATAATTTTTTGGCATTTCTTTGTATAAATGTGTTGTTCAAGAACAATGTGATTGCTTTTTTTAAGGCTAGTACTAGTGTTTGGGAGAGACAGTGGTTGAAAAGTATCTAATGAGATCATCCACTTCATAAAAATAGCAGAGCTGAGGTTTAATGTTTGATATATATGTGTGTAAGTGATGATCTAAGGGATTTGGATGTGCTTTAGCATTCTGATGTGTGTTATGGCAATTTTTATATTCATCATCATATCCTCAACATGTGGTATTTTTTTCTTGATATCCTCTTGGCAGATTCATTGGCAGGTATCTTCCAGGCGGCGGGCTACAGAGATATCCGCGGGTACTATTACTGGGATGACAAGCAGCGAGGCATTTGTTTAGAGAGGCTTCTGGGGGATTTGGACACGGCCCCAGAGCGAAGTGTTGTTGTTCTTTCAGCTTCTGCCCACTACCCAACCGGCGCAGACCTCTGTCAGAGTCAGTGGGCTGTGATTGCACAACTCATCACGGTGACTGCTTTAAGCTCCCTCACAAAGGCTGATGTTGTTTTTATTGAAAGCTGTTCACTCTGATGGAGTTAATAATTTACCGTCCCTGCTGTTTTTTGTGTTTTTTCTTTTTCTTTTTTTTTTTTTTATTACAGAAGCGTAAACTCTTTCCCTTCCTGTTGCTGCCAGCTCAGGGACTGTCTTATGGTGACCTGGAGCAGGATGCTTGGGCTGTGCAGTACTGTGCATCACGGGGAATGGAGCTCATTTGTACTCAGTCCTTTTCACATTGCTTTGGACTTTACGGTGAGAAAGTACACAATAAATCAGGAGAGCTACTGTCCCTCTAAACTCAACTGGAAGACGATTGTTATTTGAGGTGTTGATTCAACACTGTACACCCTGACGGTGTTCTGCTTTAGACACAAAACAGTGTCTTTGTGTGAGCCACTCATATTTCAGTACCTAATATCTGAAAACAAGTACCTTTGACAGTATGACTACAGAATACAGTATATATTATTTTTATATATCTGCTCTAGTTAGAGACACAGCTTCGGGTTGTTTAATTTGCCCACACAGTCCAAAAGCATGTCAGATGTTGTTGCTGATCAGAGAACCCAAAAATATTATCCCCATAACAAACAAATCATCTTTAAGCAGTATTTTCGATTCAGGCATACAATATGTAGGAATAAAATATTTTTATTTATGGAATAGTTAGTTTATGTTTCAAGCAGATAATCATGGTCCTACGCAGTGTTGGGCGGTAACGCGTTATCGCCCCAACATCACTTTTGACAGTAACCAGTACTGTAACGCAATATTTTTCTAAAGAAATAACACCGTTACTGTTACAATATGGTGCGTTTGTCCATTACTTTGCTAGCTGAAGTGTACTTCCTGTTTACAGTGGCGCTACATATTTTTGCGGGATGCCGTGCCAAACACGGTAAAACAGCATTGTCAGCGTGTCTCTGTTTACGTCACGTGCGCCAATCATGGCGAGTCAATACGAGAACAGGACGTGCTTCTCAGAGTGGAAATGTGAACATTATTTTTGTCTCCAAAAGATGCATCAGTGAAGCTAAGCTAATGCTGCGGCTGGATTTTAACAGACTGTGACTGTTATCCAGGGACAGGTCAGCCAAACTATTGCACTGTATGTTGTTATAAATAAGCAGCCTGTCACTGCTGCTGAGTCACTGCTAACAGCAGCTCATTAGCCTGATATGTTTAGCATTGTGTAGCTGAGAAAAATGCTGTGAATTAGTTTTTCCACATTTATTTTTATAAGCATTTTCAACAGCAGAATGTGCACCTGGAATATGCACAGCTTACTTTACATTACTGTGCTAAGGCTGAAAAATTACAGTTTTAATTTTGGAGCAGCTGTTTTGCGCTTTATATGCACATCATTTGTGGTTGTTTTATAGCAGTTGATCAACAGTGGATTATTATATTATTACAGCACTGATATGAAGCTGTATGGACACAAATGACCCAAATTAAATAATAATACATTCTTTAATTCTAAGTAACTCAAAAGTTATTTTTTCCAGTAACGCATTACTTTTTGGTGTAAGTAATCAAAACAGTAACTGAGTTACTTTTTGAATGAAGTAACTAGTAACGGTAACTAGTTACTTTTTTTCAGTAACTAGCACAACACTGGTCCTTTGTCTGTTTAATGGTATGAGCAATCTCTCAGTCTCGACATTGGTAGGTCCAAGGTAACTGTCCAATTTGCAATAGATCATCCACTTTATCCATATCTGTGGTTTACTTCCACATAATGAAACTCGGTGGGGTGATAGAGGAACCAACTTGACAAACACAAATTTCGTGAACATCAGTCAATTGCGAACCAATATATGAATTTGTGAGATTTTGCCAAAGATGAAAGATATAGGGATTTTTCGATTTTCAAAAATGATCCACATTTGGGATATTGATCCAGCTCATTCTCAAAATCTAATCATTTGTTTTCGTATCCCATTTCAGATTCCTAGAAATTTCATCAAATTATGTCCATTCGTTTTTTAATTAGACTCTTCACGGAAAAGTAAATAAATAAATAGATAAACAAAATAATGGCAAAAACATAACCAACTTGACAAAGAAAAAACCTGAGGACAGCTGAGTGTCGATTTTCACAGTAACCTAATGAGTGTTTATTTTATTTAAGAGTTGACATGTATTTATACAAAGTTTCTGTTAATTAATCATCACCTTTTTATCATTGGCCTTCTGGCTACTTAGTATAAAAGGTTTGATAAAAAGAAAATGTAGAATGCTTTACCTTTTTTTTTTACTTGTTTTGATATAATGTTTGTTTTTTAAGTAGGAGTTTTCTTAGTTTATGATGTGCCTTGTGGTGAGATGAGATTGTGTTTACTTTATGCTGAAAATTCTTTGGATGAAAATTGTATTGATGTATTGAAAAACTCTTGCTTATAGTGACATATTTAGTCCTCTCGGGATCATTGTCTTCTTCCCTCTGAAAGGTGAAGCTGTTGGTCACCTCCTCTGCATCTCAAAGCACACATCCTTCCTGCAGTCTGAAGCTGATCAGATCGTCAGATCACTGTGGGCGGAGCCATCAGCAGCAGGAGCACATATCGTTGCTACAGTGTTTAATAACCCAGCTCATTTTGTTGAATGGTGAGACATTTTCCTACACAAATATTTGTTGTCAAGCCTTTTCTGCCATATATTTGGAAATAACACTTTACTAATCCTTAACATTCCTGTCTCCTAGTTGGTCAATAACTAATTATTGCTGTCATACAGTAATAATTTCATAAATGAACTGCCACTTTAGCTTAATGTGTAACTGGTAAGGTTTGCTAATATCAAACTTCATATTTTTTCCAAAACATTGTTGTCTGCCAGCCCAGTCTTTTGGGGGATCTTGAAACTAGGGATGTCCCTATACAACTTTTTCATTTCCGATATGATACCGATATTGCAGCCTTGCGTATTGGCCGATACCTATATTGATCCGATATCAGCATGAATCATACATATCTTTTTTTTCTTTAATAAAAAAAAATAATAATTACTTATTTTGTAGTGTGGAATGTTAGAAAAGACTTGATCAAGTGATGTTACTCAAACAGAGAACAATAGTCAGCAACAGTAGGTATGAGAAAAACTGACCCAGTTATTATTAACCAACTGGTTACATACATTTTAACCTTCAACATAATATCTACAGTATTCTACAATTGAATAAAATTAATAAAAAATTAATTGGGGAAAAAATAAATAAATAAAATAAATCGGAAAATGCGGAAATTTGAATCCAATATCCGATATTCGTTTTCAGGCTAGTCCCGATACCGGATCGGGACACCCCTACTTGAAACTGTCACGTAAATGAATCTATCTTTGTTCTGTGTGTACCAACAACAAGGTTGGGGTCAATTATAATTGTAATCGCTTATTTGATATCTAACTACAATTATGATATAATTATATTGTAATTTTAAACATCAGTTGTTGTCATAATCGTAATTCAATTGTAACTGAGTTTAGATAATTAAATTTGTAATTGCCATGGAAATTCTATAAAAATTGTCTAGGGAAACTAGGGAATCATGTTACAGTTCTACACATATGTAGTTAAAAATTATTAAAATATGTTTCATATCCAGCTTTCCAACTTGTTACCATTTAAAATATAATAATATAATATTTACTGTATAATATAAAAATTGAGGGGTATACAGACACAAAAAAGGCTCAGACGCCCAAACCAAAAATATTAAAACCTATATTGTCATTGATTAGGAAGCCTCACAAAGGCAGCTAATAGATAGGAAAGAAATTATATGATAGAGATTGTTTTTAGTGTATTTTGCAGCTGATTTGGGACCTGTTATAAGAGATGGTTAACTTTTATTAGATTATTTTAGGTTATTTATTTTAGGCTCAGTAAATGTGATTAATTGTAATTGAACTTTAATAATTGAGTATGTAATTATAATTGTCTTTCTGGGGAAAAATGTATTGTTTATTGTATTTGGAAAAAATGCTGGTCACTGTAATTCTAACTGAATTGTAATTGAACATGGATAATTGAAAACGTAGCTGTAACTGGCCAACATCTATACATTCATTTTTCTTGACCCGCTTGCTCCTTTTCAGGGTGGCGGGGGTGTGCCAACATGATTTCCTCTTGTTTTTTTCCTGCTGCTTAGAATTAATTTCAAACTGATGTATTTCAAATGGAAATTATTTCCCTATTAGTAAGCCTTCCATAATCCCTGAACCTAACTCTGATTAAAATGGTCAATACAGTAGTAACTGAGCCTTTAAAATGAAACAAAAGCAAACCCCTTATTTGCATGTTGTCCTGGAAAGAATGTATCCGTTTTAAAAATCCTTGGTTGTGGGCAGAACGAATAACTTCCAATTGAAAATACGTGAGTTTGAAAATCAATCCAAGCAGCACGGGGGGGGAAAAAATGAGGAAACACGTACTATAGAATAGGTATGAATCAACATGACAGTTTCACGATCCCCCATGAGACTGTGTTGCGTCTGCTCTGTTTTCCAGGCATGATGAAATGCAGCACATGGTTGAGAGGTGTATGCTAATCAGAGCTGTTCTGAAAGAAAAACTGAGGCTTCTGGGAACACCTGGATGCTGGGATCATCTCACTGAACAACACGGACTTTTCTGTCGAATAGGACTCAGTGGTGAGAAGAAAAACGTTGAATTTCTTTCTAACATAAAGAGTAAAAATTCACCTCTTTATCACATATATGAAAACACTTATCGACTTTTGTAGAATATGTCAACGTTATTATGTATCATGACTAAGTTTCCTGTGATTTCCTTTTTAACATGTATGGCTGTTTCAGATCAGCAAATCGAATTTCTATCAAGCAGGAGACACATGTACATGCTTCCCAGCAGCTGCCTGAACGTGAGTGCAATCAATGGGTGTAACCTGGACTACATTGCAGAGTCCATTCATCAGGCTCTGACCACTCCATAAGTAGTCTCCTGTGAACAGACTGGGAACAGGCGTCATTATGTGCAGGCATGAAAGCATCAGTTTCCACTGTTGGTGGTCTATATAATGGTATTGGTAACATTTAGTCTGTACACATTTGTTTGTTGTCTTCTATGTGTGGGGAAACAGTGTTTACAAAGTGTTAGGACCTAATTACCCTAACGGCAAAATTAATCAGCCATGGACACCTGCTGCATTAACTTGTTCCAGCACATTGCCATTCAATTCAAAATAACATAAATGTGTTTATACACTCCACACATCTGTCAGGTTTGAATGTTTTGTCACTCTTAAGGTGTAAAAATACCAGGGTTAGCAATACAGACTGCAACTCATTTCCTAGAGATCTGTGGGTTTAATGAAAGGTGATATAAAAGTCATTTATAGGCTACATTTAGTTTGTAGGATACACACAGTATGTGTCATGTTGATGATTATCAGGCACTATATCAGTTTGATTTTAGAACAGAAATAGCTGCAGGAACATTGCCTGCCATGTTACTAATTATGTTAGATACATAATTAGATACATAATTAGTATGTATCTAATTACAACATGGTATCTAACCATGTTGTCAAGTAATACAAATGATAACAGATGATGGATGAAACTAAGCCACTAAATAAAAAAAAAAGTTTTTCTTGCAAACACAGGAGGATTTATTGTGTCCGTACATTTGGAAAGCAGACATCAGCACTATGAAGCCCCGGATGCATTTAGCTTCATTTAAGGCCGACTGGGTTTAGGAGGTTGTTGAAGTAGAGTAGTTGTAAACATTAGCGACCAACAAAACCTCTTCTTTTTGTTTTTTTCACTTTGTCGGCACATGCTGTCAAAGGTCAACACTACAAGAAGTGCAATCTTTTTAAGACAGCAATGCATGTTTTGTTATTGCAATTAAATAATTGAATTGTTTATTTTACTGCATAATTGTGACCATCACCAGCCCTCCCTAAGGAAGAGTAAAAAACACTTTATTAAAGGGAGAGTGTAAAAACAGAGGCCAGTGTTACACCTAAATGAGGGGGAAGGGAACAGGGAAGAGGGAGTCAAGGTAGGAAAATGGAAGGGGTGGGGAAGAGTCGACTGTTTTAAGGTGAGTGAAATGTCATGATATAGAGGGACCCTGAGGCGGTCGGTGAGAGCAGACGTGTTTTTCTTTGCTCCGATAACACGACCTTGGCTACAGCTGAACAGCCTGAACAGCCTGAAAAACTGGGCCCAAGACTGAAGGAAAATGGTGAAAAAACCGCAGGGAGGCCCTTCAGAACCCAATTCGGGTTTGGAAGAGGTCAAGGAGATGATACGCGAGGGTCTACAAAACCTATCTGCCGAGATAAAGTCGTTGGAAAAGACGCTGGAAAATTCACTGGAAAGACTACAAAGCGAAACAAAGGTACTGAAAGAAAAGAATGAAAGAAATGCTGAAGAGATAAAATTGTTGAACGCGAGGGTTGAACAGCTGGAACAAAAGGAAAGAGAGAAAGATGTCATCATCACAGGCCTAAAGATAAAACCCAGGAGTGACGAAGAAACAAAATCGATTGAACAACAGGTCATTGACTTCCTGAAGTCGAAGGACATTGTCCTGAACCCTGACAACATCAACTCCTGCCATCTCCTGCCAAAGAGAAATGATACCAGAGCTGTAAAAATAACCTTCACGAATATAAAATTCAAAGGAGAAATAATCAAGCAACGAAACAAACTCAAGGGAACGAAGGTGTACATCAATGAAAACCTGACGAAACAAAATGCAAGCATTGCATGGAAAGCACGCCAAATAAAAAAAGAAGGAAAGATTTTGAAGACGTGGTCAAAAAACTGCAGGATTTACATCCTGGAAGAAGAGGACGGAAAACCAGTTCTTATCAAGACGATGGACAACTTGGGAAAATACGAAGGATCCACCTAAACAACAACACTACTGATGGTAATCATGGATATGGACCCAGATCTATATAAACACTGGAAACAAAACTCAGACTGTGATTATTTTACGGAGACCGAATTAAATGTGGAAACCAAGAGTAAAAAAGGTCTGTCATTTATTCATTTTAATTGCTAGGTGGTGGGGTGAGTAAGGATTACATTAAATTTAAATTCAAAGTGTTTATTGTCATATGTGCAGTTAGAAACACGATTTTTTTTTATATACAATGTAATTACTGCCTTGCTTATGAACTAAGATATAATAATGTGTTTATACAAGTTAAATCTAACAGTGGAAAATACAACACTGCCAATAAAACTAACAACAGCAGTTAGAAACACGCTTATGAACTAAGATATATTACATTAAAATACTACTTTGCTTGTGAACTGGGATGTGGTGATGTGTTTATACAAGTTGGATCTGATCCCATCATCAGACAGTGGAAAATACAACACTGCCAATAGAACTAACAACAGCTGGATTACCCTTGATGTAGAGACAAAACAAGGTGACATTGTGGATGAAAAGGGAAGAATCTTCCAAACACCTTCGAAAGAGGAACTATTCTTGAACTGGAGGAATGCTAACAACGTCTGGCAGGGAACAAGGCCAACAAATGAGAATACACAAAAAAGAAGAAATCAAGAATGTTTTGACCAGAGAGACATGTAAACCCATGTAAATCTGCGATGGTAAAACAGGGGACGGGACCCGGATAAGCAAACTGCTTCTCTCGTCTCCTTTTTCGGCATGTACAAAAAATGTAAAAAAAAAAAAAAAAAAAAAAAAAAAAAAGTGAATGTAACCATGTCGGAAATAAACTGAATAAATAAATAAATAAATAAATAAATAAATAAATAAATAAATAAATAAATAAATAATTGTGCATATTGTGTTGTGTAATCAGTTCCGCCCGCCGGATGACAAGTGTAGAGAAATTGATGCGGGTCACACAGCAACTTGCTAAAGTATAATAATGGTGGCCGTGACCAGAGGGAAGGTGTGATTGATCAACATGTCTAAGGTTAAGCCCAGTACGAGCTTATCTCCCAGCCCAAGGCATGCCAGTGCATCCATGACCAATGGGAGCCAAGGAGCGCCAGGCCACCCCCCCACGACCAAGCAGCCACCCCCAGACGTCCTAGAGATCCCAGGCCGAGAGGCAGCCACCGTTCCCACACACACACACCCGAGAAAGCCCCAAGGAGCCGAGGACCCAGCACACCCAGCCACCGACCCCTAGTGTACTTTATCCATTGACATATTTGTTCTCCATATGTGTGAAGGATTTCACTATCATCTATATTTAGATGTACACTGTATCTTTATTAGATTTTGCTAAATCTGTTGAAAATGTCATTTTATTGTATTTCTCTTTACTCCAACATCTAAGCGATTGCTGTGAGTGGGTTATATAGCATTTATTTCAGTATGGAAGCCTCAATGTGAGATGGCCTAGTCACACTTGGCAGAATAATAGCATGATAGAGGACTACAAAACTGGAAGTTATTTTTGGAATTGGCAAAACAAACACATACTTTTTTCTTTTTAGCAAACACAAGACTTTTATCAAACTGCATCTGTTCGACAGTCTTCACTGCCATTATTGCACATTTCGTATCACCGCTTATTATTTTTCTCTGAAAATCTGCAACAGGAGGTTTAATGGATCCACTGTTTTCATTTTTGTAACCCAGAGTGCACGGCAGCCATAATGACCGTGCAACACGGTGCAGACCAGGAGCCATTAGGTCCTGTTCACATCTATTTCATTTGCATGGTGATGTATCATCCAGTCCCACAGTGCTGCAAAATATTTTTAATTTTGTACATAAAGATCCTCAATTTTAAAATACGGTTATTCATAATACACCAAAATATGTGTTTACCTTAATGTATGTTTTACCAAGTTAAAAAATAAAAGAAAAAGTGGTGCATGCCGCAAACAAAACCACATTTTAGTTCCCATCTAATGTTTGCCATAGAATTAATCAAGGTTATCATAATTCTTACAAACTCTTAAATTCTAGTAATTTTCTAAAGTTTTAGCTCTTGGTAGCTTTGAAACTTTCTACATGTGTTAAGGAATTTTATCAATGCTGTCAAACTTCAGTTTTGTGTCTCTTAAAGCTGATATCCAGAGTTTCTGAGAAATCTATGTTTTTGTATACTGCTTTGAAATGCGAAAAAATACCTTATTAGTACGGGTGTAACGATTAATCGTAAGGCAGTTAAAAATTCATAGGTATCACGTTTCGTATCGATATTCTGAAAATTGAATTGCAGCACTTTTTCTATATATTTATCCTTCTCTTGTCCAAATGCTGAGGCGGCAGGTGGAATCTGCTACTACTTTCTTTCTGGCCGCCTTCTACTCTTAAACATATTCATAAATGATTCCTTACCCCTTTAGCACCGAAAGAATATCTGTAATATTACGTGAATATCTGTAAAAGTCACGTTTTTCTATTAGCTCTGTCTGCTAGCATAGCATCTCTTCTTCACTGCACAGAATAGCTGCATCCCATCAGACCAATGGGTTACCAGCGCCTTCTGCTGGTCCAAACAAATATCTGACGTAAATGCAATGCAGACTGGTTTTTTTTAAAGGCACAAAATACATTTTCAGTTGCACTTTTAAAAAGAAAAAGAACTATTATGCAGTTTTGCATTGTTTACTATAGAACCAGAATTTAAATTAATAGGCTTCTTCTTCATTTGTATTATTCCTTTATTTATTTCATTCAAGATTTTTTTTTAGTTAAATTGCATTGTTTTGAGTAGTTTATCAAGGGATACTTTTGACAATGAAAAATAAAAGGAAAATAGTCCAGTATTTTTTTCCCAAAAAAAAAAAAGGAATATTTTTCAATCATTATTTGTCTACAGTCCCATTTTGTAAAATAAATTGTGAGAGAATCGTATCGTGAACCCAGTATCGTGAATCGAATCGTATCGGAAGTTGAGTGAATCGTTACATCCCCACTTATTAGTCTTTCATTATGGTCTACTGCCGGTGGTTCATATACATTAATGTATATCAGTCCCGCCTTCATCCTATAGACCCCTATACAAATGGAAACGATCGCCAAGTGCGTCCAGCCAATTGGCTTCGACTTCATGTTTTTGAGACTGTCAATCAAAGTGAATGCGGAACTGTGCACGGAAACAAGGCCACACGTCACGATTTGTAAATATGATTTTGGCCCTTACCTGACCCATAGACCTACAGTATATTATTGCAACACGATGCAACCTTGTTATGTTCCGCGATGCACGTGCATTAAAGTAGAGGCGTGGCTTCTGGTAGATTGGAGGCAGTGGAAGGAAGTGAGGCCGTTTAGGGCGGAACATGGAGAAGTTTCTTAGAAACTCTGGGTAGCAGCTTTAAGTGTGTGTCACTCTAAGACAGAAAATGAAACCAACTATGATTTGAAGCAATACCACCCAGAAACTCTTAGGTTTTCTCCGAAATCACAATAAAAATTGTTAGTTCAGATTGTTTTATGACACTTACAGTATATATGTTTTGTCTTTAACAGTGAGCGGTTAATGCGACTTTCTCGCTCCAACACATTCACAATCAATAGTGTTCAATCGAGACACGATGTATATTTCCAATGTCCATTACTCTCTGATTTGTGTAGAGGAACATTGACCGTCACACAGGACAAAAAAAATACCAAATTAGACAGAAATTAAATAAATCCAACATGACTAACTCACTCAATATAAAAACTAAAGAAGAACCCAATGGTTTTTACAGTGAGTATTATTTTAAAAGTGATGGCAAATAGAAGTTGAGTGTTTTACATTTCTGTTGTTATGACTTTTGAGTTGTCGGTCTGATTTAACAAACCCTGCTGACGAGATAAACAGGGATATAATTGGTTTCATGCAGGAGGAAGAATGGGGGAGTTTAACCTCTATTGATCACAACCAAGTACTGAGAGCTTGAAATGAAGACACTTTACCATCAGACACACTAAACTTAGCATGTACTCTTCACCACGCAGCAAGAACTACTGCACCATTCCCTTCGTGCAGGCGCTTAAAGCAGACTCATATCACTAATAACATCTGTTTTGCTTCTGCTCTGTCTTGTTTGAAAGAGAAACCGAGTCAGTTTGTACAAATGAAGCACCATGCCAACGGAGCTCTGTCTCTTATTGCTCTCCTCACATAAACACCCAACAGGGACACTTCATGTGACATCACCTTCTTATCTGTTTGTCCGTGTGCTCCTTGAACAAATATATGAGATCAGACAGAAAGATGATCAAGCTGCTGTGGCAGAAACCTTGGGAATAAGTAGAATATAAGCACTCGTCCCTAAACTGATTGGTTTGGTTATTAGTGGGAGCTGAGCATCGAAAAGAAAACCCTTCTTTACTACAAAGCATTGGCTCTTGTCAATATGATAGCTTCTAAAATAGAACAATTAGATAAATGTACAAGACCAAAAAGGTTTGTTATCAAGTCCCTATCTGGTCATCCAGTCGTTGAGAACCTATCCCAGGAGGCCTTACTAAAAGTACTGCCTTACTTTGTATGTATTTTTATTAAGAATGTGCGGTATGTTATTGTTTACGACATATCATCAAAAACATTCCCACAGGTAAGAATATACCATGATAGAAACGATAAATTCCCATTGATGACGTATTTAAGTGCGCAACACACTCAAATGACCTAGGTAAGTTTGCACAGTGTTGGAAATTAGCAAGGGCCACAGCCCTCAATTTAGCCAAGAATGCCCCTGAAAACCTTGTTCTACGGGCCAAAATAACTTATTATTCTCTGGAGGACCGTTTATGGAACCTCCGTGGTATGCGCTGCTCCTACCCCTCACACAGACAGACAGCGCTGCTCACATCACAGCCTACCTGATGCTGTCGTACAGCAATGCATCATGGAATACTATTCGGTTCAGACCAGACAACCACCCAACAAAAGGAACCAGTCCAAGTTCCTCCGCCAGATCCACCCAAGGTTCCCGCAAACACATTGACAAAGATGCACGCTGTAAGCAATGATTATGAACTGAAACTAAAGAATGCTGAGCTAACCCACCAAAACATAACACTGGGCTAAGCTCTAAAGACTTCATAAAAGGAAGAGACCAAGGAAAAGTACGCGACTGGCTTATGGTAAGATGTAATTAACAATAAAACAATTAGCAAATATATCTCGAGTCATTGTCAGTCTTTACTTCATACAAAACTACGGTACGCCAGTTAAGTCAACTATTCATCAGCATGCATGGCTATGCTGTACACTCTCCCCACCCCCGCTCAAAAAAAGGAAAAAAGGATGCAACCAAATTCTGTGCTGTTGCGACCAGCTGAAAAAGTTAGTCGCACCAGTGCCACCGCTGGAAAAGTTAGTGTAGAGCCCTGTCGTTGAGTGAGAAGCTATTGTAGCTTTTTTTTAAGTGTAAATACCATTACTGAAGCAGATTCTAGTCACGATGTATTCAATTTCATTTGTGTTTGTAAGGAACCTGTTTATACTTTAAATTGGGAAAATACAAGACAGTTTTATTGCATTCCTAAAATAATAAGTAGTCAAGGAGAACAAACAGAAAGTCTGTCCACGGAATGAAGAAATAAATGGCTAGCCATCATCAACAGGAAAGGTTTCCGTCCTGTCAATCAGGCTTCTTGTCATTGGAAAGCTACGATTCTTGCGATTGAAGCCATAGAAACCATTTAACGATCCAACAACCACAGCCAAAGTTATCAATGCTTCTGTCAGATCAATCGAAAAGTATAGTAATATGTCATCTTAGCTTTGAAGCCTCAAATTGACCAGGTGAAAAACATTATTCCAGCAAAAACGATCCTGATAGCTTGTCAAAGGTCCACACACACGTCGCTATAAGCAGGCCACAGGGGTCCTGGACCGCCCCCAAAATGCTTTTGGCCCCCAAGTTAAGGCACAGATCTCGTAAAAAATAAATAATTGAATCTATTTTTATTACAATCAAAATGATCCTATGCAATTCAGACAATATTTCGGTTAAAAAGTGTCCATCATCATAGATTGTTTTGAGATATTTATTGAGAGACCATCCAATCTTCTGGCTAGAGTTGAAACTTGGTCGAACTATAAACATCATAATATGGTAAAGTTTCTGATTGGAATATTCCTCAGGAAGCAGTGTCAATTTTTGTCTACGGGGTGGGGTGGACGTATGTCAGATAAACATCTGACAGAAAACTGTGGCCTTCTAGACAAACTTTTACCAGGGGACATTGTACTGGCCGATTGAAAATTTGAGATCCAAGACAGTGTTGGGTTGCATTGTGCGAATGTAAAAATAGCCGATTCCACGGAAGGAAAAAGTCAGCTCTCTCCAATCGATCTGGAAAGAATGGGAAAAATCGCCCATACCAGGATTTATGTAGAACGAGTGATTGGACTTGTGCACAACAAATACACCATCCTTCAAAGTACAATTCCAATCGACTATCTACACTGCAGAAATGATCAAGTTCCAACGATTGAAAAAATAGGAAGTGTCCAATTTGTGTGAATCTGTTGTGCTTTTTTCCCCATCAGCGCTTAAAGCAGTGTAAAAACGTGCTAGCTCATCCTGTCTTGGTTCCTGAACATTTGGTAATTTTCTTGTCTTCATATAATTTTGACCATGGCCTCCACAGCAAATAACAGAGCTAACACGTGGGAACAACTTTCTCCTAATCCTGCCATGCAGGTACAGTGCCCACTCACAACCCACGGAATCAAACAGGGTTCAGTCGATCACTGGGAGTGTCGAACATGGCCGATCAAAACACACTTGTTGTTCACAGTTGTCTGGTGAATTTCCTGAACCCAGCCGCACACAACATAATTCTTACGCCTCCATATAACTTAGCCACATGTGGCTAAGTTTTGGGGCACTGTACAGTCATGGTTATGGTTGATGGATAATGTTTTGCGAATCATACCACAGAAGATTTTGTTATGTGTTTTTGAAGGTAAATGTACACACTTTTTGAATATTATGATACTGCTGGGTAAAATGTCCATTTTTAAAGCTAAAACTATATTAAATGTATGTATAAAACACTTTAAGAATAGAGTTTATCATCAGTATGTGCAAGAAACAATTATAGCAACAAATAACAGAATAACTGAGCATGAAAAGAAATGGAATGCTTACTTAAGTTAGGGATATAGTTATTAGTGTACTTTCCTAAAGGTGTGCCATTTGCCACTTTGTGCTCTTTTTTATTAATATTTCTAGTTATATTTTGCTTTCCTGTCACAACACTATGAATGTGTATGATTGTGGTATGAATGTAGGTGGGATGGCTTGTTTTGTTACTCTATTCTGTAAATAAAATAATAAACAAGCAGTGGCTGAAATAACAGGTAATTTATTTTATATAATTTTAAAAGAAGACGAAACAAAAAATGTTTAAATAAGAGCAAAGCATAACAACAGGTGACATGTATTCTATTTTTTTATTTTGCAGAAATGCTGTACTTGAATTAAATTAATAGTAGCAAAACCAACTTAGCATCTGCATTACTTCACCCTAATGGAATTAAATTCAGAGGGTCCAGCTCTTATAGTGGGGTCTCCTAACCCTCTTCCCCTGGGAGAACCACAGCTGAACATCTGGCTTGGCATCATAGTCCATCAGTTCTGGCCCCTCGATGCTGATTCTGATGAGGTCCTCCACAGTATCAGGCCCTCATATATGACTTTATCCGATTTTGTGTTGAGAAGCCTCTCACGCAGACTGCAGCTGATATTGGGGGGAATTGTGTATGCACTGCGCGTGTACGCTCTATCACTCCGCTCTGCGCACTCAGAGCGTTCTTCCCCACCCACCGATCCCTGTCCCAGGTCCGATAAGCGCGCCCCACATGCGCTCCGTCACTCCGCCCAGCATACTCTACCCCGCCCCACTCCCCATGCGCTCTGTTGCTACGCATGCCCGGACGCCTCAGCACTTAACTCCCTGTTTCCTCCTTTTGGATTTTCAAAATAAGGTCATCCAATGCACTCGCACAGATGCAACCAGATGGAATTTCCACTCGCACACACTGAAAAAAATTCTCGCATATGCGACCAATTTGGTCACAGTCTCGAGCCCTGACATATCTCCTCCTTTCCCGACCTCGTACGGATCTTTGTTGTTGATTTCGTTCAACTTTTGTAAATATCTCGCTTTGCAAGTTGCATTCAAACTATCTCTGTAGATTGTTTGTTCCTTTTGGCTATTTTTTATCCAGTTTTGTCGTAATTTTGAAAGCTTTGGGGAACAAAAATGTATTGTGTCAAGACTTAAACAAGATGTAAACAATGAAAGGTGACACACCAAATGGCGGACTACGAAATTGTGGGTAATTAGCAGTGTTGTGCTAGTTACTGAAAAAAAGTAACTAGTTACCATTACTAGTTACTTCATTAACAAAGTAACTCAGTTACAATTTTGATTACTTACACCAAAAAGTTAAAATGTATAGTTTTATTTTAGTTTCTATTACTTTGCAATTTTTCAGTTTTTATTTGAAAATGTTTAGTTTACAGTTTGTTTGTTTTTTGTTTTTTGTTTTTTACATCATCATTATAATTGTTATTTTTGTGTGTGAATTGGGGTATTAGTCAGATGCAATTCTTGAAATGACCAGAACATAGAAAATAAAATAAACAATGTATTTAAAAGACTGATGAAAATGCATGTGCAGACAAGTTAAAAAAAAATAAAAATTAAAAA
Organism: Gouania willdenowi; assembly: GCF_900634775.1. Lineage (NCBI taxonomy): Eukaryota > Metazoa > Chordata > Actinopteri > Blenniiformes > Gobiesocidae > Gouania > Gouania willdenowi. The sequence continues at coordinate 21,891,289 of NC_041052.1, forward strand.
AATTAAAAAAAAGACTGATGAAAAGCTTCCCACAAAACAAATACAAACGTCCACAAGCAGCCTTAAGTACAAAACACAATACTGCTTCTGAGGTGAGGGTAATGTGCAGGGAAATGACCACCTGCTTCTACTATAAGGCACTTACTTGTATCGTTGACTCAGTCATCCATCCATGCATCCATCCATGCATCCATCCATCTTCCGCTTGCTCCCTTTCACAATAGCAAGGGTGACGTGTCTGTAGGTGTCTATCTCCAGCTGTCGTTGGGGGCTACGCAGGGATACACCCTGGACTGGGCGCCAGTCCATCGCACATGACAAAGAAATCTTAAATAGGCCCCACACTCTGCCGGTTTCTCCAAACTTTCGTCGTTGCTGACGCGGGCAGATATGTCAACACATGACGTCATAGACCATGAGGTTCCGTACATCTGAGCCTGTCGTAAAGCCGCAGCTGCCGGAAAGCAGCAGACCCGATAAAGATGAACCAACCTAAAAAAAAAATTATGAACAAAAAAAAAAATTACAAAAACGAAAACAAAGGGTGTTATGGGTGTGATTTAAGTTTGTTTCTGTTTGTTATCTTTTTTTTTTTTTTTCTTAACTTAACAAAATAAATGTTTTTTTTTTTTTTTTTTTTTTACTTCTAGTTTTTGTTTATTCATTCATTTTAGTTAATAACCCTGGTCCTGTTACAAAATGTAGGCATTTATAGTTTGAATATGATTTGGATGCATTTTGTTTCCAGTTAAAAGCAGCCACTTTGTTCAATAAACTCCGAAAACCATCGCTCTGTCTACACAACCATGCTTGTCTTTTGGCTTCACTCACAAATGTTTATTTTGGCTTCGCTCGCTCACATTTGACACAACACAGATTTATATAATGTGTGAAAAATGTTAAACAGCTGTTTGAGCACACAGATGTTTGAGTGAAATGTCGCACATTTTGTTCAATTCCACGTAGAGAAAATAAACATGAGGGCAATACGGAAATGACTCTTTTTCATTTTGTGTAATGTCACATCTTTATTGCTTTGGGTTGTACATGTAAGTGTGGATGGTGGGGGGGTCGAACTAGAAGGGGGGGATGCTGGACTCTGTCAGTGGCAGAAAGACAGACCACAGACAGACTGTCCATCCTTGTCAAAAGACAATGGCTCAAAATTCATTCAAAATTTGCTGTCAAAACTAACATTGACGTGTACAAAGGTTTTTGTTTCTCTGGTTGAAATGCTTGAATGTTATCTTATGTAATGTAATCAGAGGCTATGTAAGTTAGCATAAACAAAAATGTTTGGTAAAAGTGTAACAAGTGTTAAAAATATTAAAAAAAATAAAAATGCATTTTGCATTTTTTTGTTTCCAAAATAACTATTTCACATGTAGGCCTATACCTTTTATTATTTCAACGTTGATATAAAGTACAGTAAAAGTCAATGAATAAATGAAAAATATTGCGCACAACTAAAGTCAGGGGATAGTTACTTTTATTTGACTCCTTTTCCAGCTGTATTTTACCAAATGGCTTCTCAGCGCTTTACTAACACCAGTGCACTGGACCCATGCAGGGGGAAAAATGCATCCATCAAGTGATGATGGTTTGATTCCAGCCTGTCTGTGCGCAGTGGGAGGAATATGGAAACGGTCAGTCTGCTGAACGCGGTCACATGGACGGACGCGCGTCATGACCAAAGCAGTGAAAAGCAAAGGCTTCTTCTCACCACCTGTTAAGCTCCGACACTCTTCATCCACACGGACACAGACCATCGACCTCCTCTAAACACTTCTACTGCACGGTGGGTGGAACTCTTATTTTACCCGTTTGGAATGCATTGATCTGCGCAACCAATAATGAGTTTAAAGATTAAATATCGACTCTTTTTTTTTTTTTTTTTAACAATAGAAACAGATTGAAAATATTCCAATATAATGATAATAAAACAATCACTGGTTGTTTAAATCTTGTTTTCACGTTCTAGATTACATTAGTTGCTGGTTTTAGATAGTTTCATGCATTTTAATACATTCTATTTTATTTCATTTTATTTTCTATTTGTTACTGCAAAAAAAAAAAAAAAAAAAAACCTCAGAAAACATGATTGTAATAACTGGCAGCATAAAATGTTGAGCTCTTTTATGCCAGAGCCAGTTTAGTTCCAGAATGCTATTATATTTTAAGATGAATATCAGACATACAGTATAGAGATGTTAATCATAATGGCTTTACTGTATATGTACCTCTAGGTGCACTGATAGAAATATGTTAGAGTTACTTTCTCCCTGTCATCACTAGGAGTATGGTTTAAAGCAGTTATTCTCAAATGGGGGTACGTGTACCCATTGGTGTATGCAATGGCACTACAGGGGGTACTTGAGAGAAAATGAACAAGTGAAAGCAATGAAAATATAGAGTTTTGTATTGATTATTTTTAGTTTAAAATGAGAATCATAAAAATGATGATGGAAATGTTCTTGATTACATCATGAACTGAAAAAACTACAGCAATAAATCTATTCAGGAGGCATTAAATACTGTTTTATTCCACTTATTTACAAAATGAGATTCTTTAAAATGTGAGTTATCACTCATTCATTCCATCATTATGCTCTATAGTGGGTTTTTTTTCATAATATTCTGAGCAAAATGTTGTAGTCGGACAAAGGGACTTACATTCAGAAATAAAAGAAAGGGGGCACGCACGCACACACACACACACACACACACTGGATTGGTTTGGATTCATTTGCTCACAACGAAACTTCATTAGAGAGCATGAAGTATGAGTTTAGGAATACAGGCTAAACATATGTTGAATTAACTTTCAATTCTGCAATGATGTGTCAACTTCAGTCTCAGATACCTGTTGATGTGTGAACGTACTTATAATGAACCAGATTAAATCTTTAACACATTTATGACATAATGAGAAAAGATAAGATAACCTTTATGGATCCAATTTGGGGAAAATTCAGGTGTTACAACAGCTCAAGGCGCTATGAGACAGTGTAAAAATATCTATATAGCATAAATACATGTGTTTGGCTCAGAATTTGTTACATATGTTGTTTAGATATTGACGTATTTGACCTGCATCACTTGCTCTGTCTTTTTTAATTGAAATGACGTCCATCCCATTCACATTACTGAATACTAGAACTCATCTTGAATATAAGTTACATGTTTGGAGAAATGCAAGCATGGAAACACATTTTGTCTGTTCTCAAATAGTTAAGAAAGCAAAGTTACGCAATGTAAATTTTTGCATTTCTGAAATACAATAAATAATGAAGTCTCACCATTAATTTGTTATTAAATTCTGTTAAGTGCCATAATCAGTTTGTCTGTAACTACACAGTTATTGATAATGGACTGTATTTGCATTTTGGCCATAAGGCATTTTACATGTGTGGCTGACATGTTTTCCTCATTCATGCTCACATGTTTTCCTCTCTAGCTGTATACAGGTTGTTGTACTAGTGGCCTTGGAAGACTCCAGCAAACACAAGAGTTATGAAGATCCTGTGTTTTCCATGATGTCATCACCATTTCAGATCTTAACTGCAGGAGCCCTAACTGATCATCTAAAAATCTATCTTTCCAGATCAACTCTAATTGTTTTTGGATGGAGGGTGCAGGCAGTGGCTGGGCAGCCGAGCTCACTCCTGCTGGAGTGATGCATGAGATGAACAGCAGCACCACCACCACCACCAGCAGCAGCGGCAGCAACCAGGTCTTTGAGGTGCCACTGCAGAACGACTCGTCACCCCGCAGCTCCCAATTTGTGGGCGTGGAGTTCCTGCAGTCCTTCAAGCTGCTCATCATCCCCTGTTACACTGTAGTGGCTCTGGTGGGCGTGTTTGGCAACTACCTGCTCCTCTATGTGATTTGCTGCACCCGCAAGATGCATAACGTTACAAACTTTTTCATTGGAAACCTGGCCTTCTCTGACATGCTGATGTGTGCCACATGTGTTCCCTTCACTCTCGCGTATGCCTTCAACCCACACGGTTGGGTCTTCGGCCGCTTCATGTGCTACCTGGTGTATCTCATTCAGCCAGTGACGGTGTATGTGTCAGTGTTCACTCTGACTGCCATTGGAGTGGACAGGTAAGTCAGAGAGCCAGTGGACAGAACCACTGGAGGGAAGCCTCATAGACACTTGTGCTAAACCTCCCCCGCATGAATCATAGTCATATTGTGAATCATTGCATGAGCAGAACGAAGAAAAATAGGAAGATATGCAGCTAAATCTAAAATACAGAATTTCTACTTTTACTTTTCTCTGGAAGTGGTCTGGATTTTGTGGATTTTTATGCATAGCCTACGATGAAAAACCTTTTTAAGATCCTAGTTCTGAAGTAAATGCATAAGAAAAATGCAAGCACAAACAGAAAACATTGGGAGTTTAGTGCTAGAGATGATTGTTGCATCACTGATGGTCACAGAAATGAATGTACACGTGTGAGTGTGACTAGCTTCCTGTCCCCACTCACCTAAGTGTTAGCTGGGATAGGAGGCAGCCCCGTTACCACTGGAATGAATGAATGAATGAATGAATGAATGAATGAATGAATGAATGAATGAATGAATGGATGGATGGATGGATGGATGGATAAAATGAATGTCTCTGCAATCCAAGACTGTTCGAAAAAACCAATCAAAGTCTATATGTCATATTTTGGAGGACATATTGGCTAAACGACCAACAAAAATACACATAATGACAAAAACATATCCAAAATGACAACAGAAATACTCAAAATGACAACAAAAATAGGCAAAAGGACAACATAATATACAATATGACTCCAGAAACACAAGACGCAAAAAAAAACAAAAAACTACGGAACAGAAAAAGATACAAAACGAGCACTGAGTGAGCGCAAACCAAAAGGCAAATATCCTGTTTGTCAGATATTGGCAGTTATCTGAATCAGTGATCCTGATCATGGTACAATGATTATTCACAATTTAAAAGCTATAGATGAAATTTCTAGCTCGTGGCTGTGCTGTTGTGTGATCAAAACATAAAATGGAAAAAAGTAATGCACAAAGTCACCAGCAGGAGGTGTTGTACAACGAGCTCAAAAAGCTGAACCTAGGGATTTTGCAGTTTTTAATGCTGATCCGGATTCAGGATGTTGATCCGGATCATCCCCAAAAATCACATGTTCCTTATCCCATTTTGGATATGTCCTGAAAATTTCTGCAAAATCCATCTATTAGGTTTAGAGTTACACTCTACACAGACACATTTATAAAATAACGCGTGCAAAAACATAATCTTCTTTATACTGCAAATATAAATGTTAACAATGTGGACCCTTGGATCAGGCAATCACATATTTGTGGTCGTCTCTGCTCTAAAGCAACACAATAGGACTTAGTTCTATAGCTTTCTTTGAACGGCTGCTGTGTTGAAGAGCTTTCATGTGCTTATTCAATTAGAATTCATATGAAAGAAAAATCCTCAACGAGTCTCTAAAAGAATGAAGTGGTACAACTGACAAAGTATGAGGCTCATCCTTCATCCATCCATCATTCATATTAAAACCCACACGTTTCATAATGAGAAGGAATATTTTCATTTTCGCTAAAGACACAGCAGTAGCATGGGATTAGTGTTGCTGGATGATCTTTGCACTGTATCTTCCAGGGTTGGGCTCAATTACATTTTTTAGTTACAATTATGTTTTCAATTACCCATGTTTAATTACAATCACAGTGACCAGCATTTTTTCCAATTACAATTAAATTCCCATTATTTTTTATCCTCAGAAAGGTATTACAATTACGTTCTCAATTACTAAAGTTCAATTACAATTAATCACAATTACTTAGCCTGAAATAAATAACCTAATACATGTTAACCTTCCTCTTGTGTTAGCTTTCTGTTAGCATCTCTAATGGTAACAGGTCCTAAATCAACTGTAAAATACACTAAAAACAAATATCTATCATCTAATATTGTTCCTATCTATTGGTTATCTTGTTAGGCTTCCTAATCAATGAAAATATAGGTTTTAATATTTTTGGTGTGGGTGAGCCTTTTTTGTGCCAGTATACCCCTCGATTTATTTATTTTGTGTCGCACGTTTGCTTATTTGTTTTTCAGTCTAACAAAAATATTCAAACGTAAATTACAATTTGAAAACATATATAACAAGACTGAAACAGGCAGAAGCAAAATGCTTATATTCCCAACATACTGTAAATAATATTCAAATAAGTTAAATACAAAACATACAAGAGAAATGCAAGCGTTCAACAATTACATATGAGCAGCCTTTTTTCAAATAATGCAAAATAAATAAATACATATACACATGTACCCTCTTTCATATACAACATTTAACTAATGCCAAAAAACACAAACATACTGTAAATCTATTGCTTCACATAACCCTCTAAAATTTATTGTGACATTTTTTAAATTAAACATTGTGTCACTCATTTTTATTTCTTTATCAACAGAATTCCACAAATTAACCCCAAGAACAGACAGACATCTTCGTTTAACTACTAATCTTGCTTTTGGAAAAATAAACATAAATTAATCTCTTGGGCTGTATTTGCTAGTCTAGTGTGAAGTTTGAACACCTTCTGGAAAAGCATGTATTTTTGCTTTGAACATTATTTGTGTTATTTTATAATAAACAATATCTTTAAATTTCATAAGTTTTGATTTAACAAATAATGGACGTGTGTGGTCATAATATCCCGCTTTGTTCATCAATCGTATGGCCTTTTTTTTTTTGCAATAAAACAATATCAGTGATTATGGTTTTTAAAAGTGGTTCCCCAGAGTTCTACACAGCACGTCATATATGTCAGTATCAAAGTATGATAAATTGTAAGCAAGGAATTGTAATTAAGTAAATATTTTGTTTTGTATAACACACCAAGTGTTTTTGACATTTTTGTCTTTATATAAGTTATGTGTTGCCTCCAAGAGAATTTGTAGTCAATTATGACTCCCAAGAACTTGGTATCAAAGACACGCTCATTATTATTATTATTATTATTATTATTATTATTATTATTTAAATAATTATTATATAATTTTTTTATGGTAAAATGTGGAAGGAATGTGTCGAACTGTACATAGAACTGTAACATGGTTCCCCAGTTTTGCATGAAATTATAATTGACAATTTTTATAAAATTTCATAACAATTACAATTACAAAGTAAATTATCGAGACTCAATTACATTTTAATTACGATTACATCAGCAACATATTTAAGAAATTACAATTACATAATTACATTTAACACCATAATTGTAATTAATTATCAATTACAGTATAATTGACCCCAACCATGGTATCTTCTCTAACTTGTCTTCTGTGCTTCTTCACATGCAGGTATTACGCTACAGTTCATCCTCTGAAAAAGCGCATCTCCGTCTTAGGATGTGCTTACCTGCTGTCAGGCATCTGGCTTCTCTCCTGTGGTCTGGTGGCTCCAGCTGTGGCCCACACCTACCACGTGGAGTTTAAGAGTGAAGGCTTCACCATCTGTGAGGAGTTTTGGATGGGCCAGGAAAGAGCACGCCTGGCTTACGCCTACAGCACTCTCTTCATCACCTACGTCCTGCCTCTGTCTGCGCTCTGCATCTCCTACCTGTGCATCTCTGTGAAGCTGCGTAACTGCGTGGTACCTGGGCATCACACGCAGAGCCAAGCTGAGGCCCAGCGAATGCGCAAACGCAAGACCTTCCGGCTGGTGAGCCTCGTGGTAGCGGCGTTTGGCATCTGTTGGATGCCCATTAGCGTGTTCAACGTTCTACGTGACATTGACATTGATCTGATTGACAAGCACTTTTTCCTGCTCATCCAGCTACTTTGTCACTTGTGTGCCATGAGCTCGTCCTGCTGTAACCCCTTCCTCTACGCTTGGCTGCACGATCGCTTTCGCTCCGAACTTCGCAAAATGTTCACGTGTCGTCGCCGCATTGGAATCTCAGCCAACAACTGTGCCACAGCTAGCGTAGTTTTGTGAACCTCCACGGATTTTACCAGAGGTGGGTAGTAACGAGCTACATTTACTCCATTACATTTACATGACTAACTTTTTAGATAAATTGTACATATCAGAGTTTAATGCAACATACGTTTTACTTTTACTTGAGTGTTTTTGTGAAGAAGAAACGCTGCTTTTACTCTGTTACATTGAGTTACATTCCGCTTGCTACTTTAACGCTACTGTCATTTTGTATCTACATTGCTATAAGTTTTTTTTTTTTGCTAATATCAGCCCAATTACAACATCATAAGTAACTGTCAAATGTGCATCATTTAGGGAACATGCTGTAGTCTCACATACACCAACTACGGTTGTAGAGTACGTACCATAAGAATTTCTCCCAAAAAGCTACACTGAGGGGCGGATTCGCTAAGATCTGAAATAAAGGGTGGTAAACTACATGCATCCCTAAATCCTTTGGTGGCGCTGTTTCCTCACCTGCTGTGGAGAATTCACTAACATTGCGGCACATAAAGGTGCATGTATAGACGTGGTTGAGACCGCCCTATTTAAATGAACATTTTGCTCGTTTAACGTGGAGAGATGAGAGCACAGATGCACAAAATTAAATTTTGAAGAAGTTCAATTGGAGTCAGATGGACTTGTCTGTCTGCTGCACAAACATTTAATAATGTAGAAAGCAGAATAAACGAACAAAAATGGTTGTTTAAAAAACAAAAACAGGAGGGAAGGGAACAGGGAGGAGAGACTCAAAGTAGGAATGGAAAGGGTGGGGAAGAGTTGATTATTTTAAAGTGAGATGTGAAGTTGTGTTGTGTAATCAAGCCAGTCTGGTGACAAGTGTGAAGCTTAGGTATAATGGTGGTGGCTGTGGACAAAGGGAAGGAGTGAGTGGTAATGCCTAAAACAGGTATTTGGGATCAACGTGTCTAAGGTTAAGCCCAGTACGAGTTTTATCCCACAGCAAAAGGCATGCCAGTGCATCGTAGACCAATGTATGTGCAAGAACCTCTACTGCAAACCCAAGTGCTGCCCCGGGCCCGAAGATGCAGCCAGGCCAGCAGAAAGAGCGGGGGCCAAGGAGCCCCAGGCCACCCCCCACGACCAAGCAAAAAACAATAACTTTAAAACCTTATGATATTTTTTTCCCCTCATTTAATGTGGGTGCTCCGCTTGGTCCTGTGACTTTGCTCTTATCAGACCATGGAAAACAGATTTGGACAGAAACGGTCCTATTGATCTGCCATCAATGAGTTAATTGCGGAGCTGATCAGCTGATTCTGGTCTGATCGCCATCAACGCGACACAAGCGTTTTATGGTCAAAACTTGGAGAGAAAGACACAGGAGCTCCCTGGAGTGGTGCGTCCGGAGCGACATCCATAGAGCGCCGCACAAAGCGACTCTCTGCACCGCAGCCACACCATACTCCATACGCGCCGCCGCGGGTGCACAGCTTTTTCGCTCTCACACACGCACTTCACTCTGCATTTTCTTTTTCAGTGGCTGTTAATATTGAATATTGTTTTATTTAAATTATTTTTTTTATACTAGAAAGGTTAACTGGAGCATTTTTTTTCATCTCAGCTGTGTTTTGTGTCAATATTCAGTGCAGATATGATCTCTGTGTGTGAGTTTGCACTTGTCTGTGGGTCGTACTATTTTTGGCACATAAAACAGTCACCGCAAACAGTTCCTGTTTTGATGAATTGCATTTCCCCCTCCCATTTTTTGTGCCCCTTATAAGATCTGCCTACTTTACATTTTCATCAGAGGGAAATGTGCTAAATGGATTGTGGGCACATTGTGAGGCACTGAACACGTGCAGTCTGGATCCCCTGGTGTTTGTACCCCTTATTGGCACGTGGATTGACATTGGCACACATTTTAATACCCCTAAACCTTTAGTGAATCTGTATGTTATATGCATAGGCTACTTTATTCCTGTTTTTCTATCTAACCTGGTCCTATTGTGCTGTTTCAAGAGTGTACATTTGGCATAATTTATGTTTTTTTTATTAAGATTTAATTTATTATTGTTTTAGTTAAAGTAGTTAAAGTGATATTTGTTGGACAATACCTGAATTTGCACATTCCTTGTTTTTTTTTTTAATTTATTTGACGTTCACACTCTGATTAAAATAATAAATAAATAAAAAGTTACTCACCAGTTACTCAGTTTGAGTAGTTTTTTTTTTATCTGAGTACTTACTTACTCTTACTCGTGTAACTATTTTTTACTTTTACTTGAGTCATGTCTATCTAAGTAACGGTACTCATAATTGAGTACACATTTTGGCTACTCAACCCACCTCTGGATTTCACCATTTATCCTGCTGGTGTCCACATGTTGTCCCATCCCACCACTTTTTAGGACAAGGGATAAAACCCATAAAACATAGTAACACAAATCACATAATGTTGAATATCCTCCAAAACGGCAAATACTGACAAATCAACCAAAATAAAGAAGTCGAGATTTGTTCATACTTGCTTGATTTCAAATTGAAAACACTACGCCAGGGTTACAGGCCTGATCATGTCAGCGCACAGTCCACTAAGGGACACTCACAGCCATGTACCATACTTTGAGAAAGACGAAACACTATCAATGGCAGCAATGTCATCAGTTTATCAAATAAAGCTAAACTGTCTCCACCAATGAAAATAGGAATATAATCAATGTTTGCTTGTACTATCATGTGTATTCAAGCTAGCATAATGTCTAACTATTTCAGTTAAAGTCCCATTTGATAAAGATTAGTCACTTGTTCAATCAATGCATGAACAGGCAAACTGACGAAGAAGAAGTACAAGGAAACAGGTGTAGATTGTAGATATAGATGAAAGCAGATATAAAAACAAGTTGAATGAGAACACATACAGTAATGTAAAATACACGTAGAACTATTAAATGAATTCTTACAATATGACATTAAATAGATTAGAAAAGTTACTATAACTTGGGAGTGACCAAGGGTTACTGTGGCAAACAATTGCCTTTGCAATCAACTGATAGATCTTGATCAATGACACATGCCCTATCAATCATTTTTATAGGCTGACAGAGAAAATCATCATTTAAAAAAATTATTTAAGTTGTTGGTTGGAGATATTTTCTACTAAATTGATAATAACAGACAAGGATCATGGGCAGAAGCTGTATGAGGTGCTCACCACTTTGCATCACTTCTAAGCATATTTAACAGCTAATGAGTCTTGTTTTACACAGCAGAACATGAATGAATGTAATAAAATTCAATACTGAAAGAAATTAAGTTTGGTCCTTTTATATGCTATTTATTGACATTTCCTACATGCTTGATTTGTGTGAGGCTGGCATCAGTTAGTCAACCTCATTTGTTTACTGTATGCAGTAATTTAACTTGTAACAATGTTAGATTTTTCATGATCTATTTTCAGTTATGTGTAACTCTGATTCATTTAAAGCAACAGTTTTATCTCAGAATGTTTAAGTCCACATATGAAATCACTGCAGATCTGAGGGCATATCATTAAACCATGGTGGATGAAAGGTGGATTCTGATTGGACAAAAGCTGTTACGTACACCAGTGGTTCTCACAGTACTGCCTTTCTCTTATTTTTGACTACAACATTTTGCTCAGAATACAATGAAAAACAACTATAGAGCACAATGATGGAGTGAATAAGTGATAACACACATTTTAAATTATCCCATTTTGTAAATAAGTGGAAAGAAACAGTATTTAGTGCCTCCTGAATAGATTTATTTCTATAGTTTTTATTATTTCCAGTCATCTCCCGCCTGGTGTGAGATCAACTGACCCTTATATTTTCAGCTCAAGTTCTAATCAATATTATTTGTTGTGATCATTTTTAACTAAAATAAACATTATTTATTCATATTTTTAATGCCTTCATTTGTTAATTGTCCACTCTCAAGTACCCCCTGTAGTGCCATCGAATACAGGGTAAAAACATGGACTTGAAACTGTTTTATGTTATGGGAAAAGAAACATGTCAGGATTTTGTTAACCAACAGGAAACACATTATTCCATTCCTGTTTGTATTGCCAACCTATTCTATTAAACATGTTTCATGTAAAAAATAAGTAACAAAAAAAATTATATAAAAGATGCATTATCACTCAATATGAATGGACGTCACGACTGATGTTTCCAAGGTTACAATTATAATAGATTGCATGGACTTGTCTATTCTGTTCCTTAAGAGTACTATAACTGAATAAAATTTTAAATATAGCTAAATATGCCCCCCCCCCCCAAAAAAAAAAAATCACATGTAAATGGTGGACACAAAAGTGAATCATTCTTTTTTATTTCAAACAAATAAAAGCAATTACATTGCTTAGAATCTGGCATTATTAGAAAAACATTCACTAAATCAGGTTGTGTACACTCTGCAAGTTCAAAGTGAGAGGTACCCCACATCTTTCTAATCAGAAAAGCATGAATAAAGTGAGCTTAAAAAAAAAAAACACAGCTCTAGTCTTATTGCATTTCTGATCCAGATGACCAACAATTATAGTTCATGAAGACAAATCTTATTATTGCCTTTATTGAGTACCTCAGTGTATCGCTATATATTTAAATTATCTCTTAGGTGTAACATAAATACAACACAAACATCAGTGATCAAAAATATACATTCATTCAACAAAAACTGGATAGATAGGAATAATTATTCAGTACAAGGTAGCTGCTTGCTTGTAGTTATTGCTTTTTTCTCAATAGGCACAATATATTGTTAAAAGAAAAATTACACTGTGGTTAGTATAATAAAGAGAAGACTGTTGGCTGAAGGTGAGATGCTTCAAAGGTGCAAAGGCTGGAAAAGTCTTCATTATATAAAAAAAAAGGTTGTTACTGCTAAAGGTCAGAATCTCAATCAACTTAAACTAAATAAAGCTCAGCCCAGTTACTATCAAGTATGAAACAAGCTGACACACAATCCACAAATATTAATTTAAAGAAATAATTTAGCTATAAGATTGGAAAAGGTTACATCAGTACCTCAGTGTCACTACAAATACATTCATTTGCTTTTGTAAAGATTGTTTTATTAAGTAATATTGTTACTAAGGATATGATTCTCAAGCATATTCTACCATCTGTAGAATTAAAAAGTGCATATTCTCCAAGACCTCCATAGAGTTCTTATCACATAAGCTCTTATAAGATTGTGTTTACCAAACCAAGGCATATAAATATACAATATACAATATCGCTTAGGAGGGATTGTGTCTTTTTGTGAACACTTCCTCACACTGGTTTGCCAGCAGTGAGGGAGTTCAGGATGCCGGGTTGCTCTTCTATGACGCGGACCAGTAGATTATCTATGTACTCTTCCAGCTCCGCGATCTTGGCGTGTTTTACCGAAAGGTCTGTTTGCTGCTTTACCACCAGAGTTATCAGCTCCTCCTGCGTCAGCTGCGAATACGGTCCTGTGTCGGTCAAGTTCGGCACCTAAAGGGAAAACAAGTGACATGAATTAAATGCATGTGCTCATTCAAACACATACAGTACATAATGCTTTGCATTTTACAATACCTGAAAAAGTATGGTTTAAAAAAAATTATATTACATTTTTTTTAAAAAACACTGGCTTTATTTCAAAAGAACTGGAGTTCTCACTGATTTAGTTTTATGGAAGTGACATTTTTTTAACTTTTTCCCCTAAAAACAAGTTAACAGCTGCCAATAACAACAATTATAGTATGAGCAATTATCATTCATTCTCTCAAAAACATATATAATCATCTTGGGCCATGTTCACACTACATTTGTACCAAAATTGTTGTTTGAAAGGTGATATGTCATATCAAACTGTATCTGTATCAGTGACAACATTAAAGTACCTTCATCATTCCTGATTTGAAGTCCTGGACCTTTATCCCCTTAACTGCTGGAGAGCTAGTTGGATGCTGAGCTGAGCTAAGCGGTTTTACAGCATGAGGCCTGAAAGGAAAGTACAATAATTAATAGCGTACAAATCACAAACACATGACATTCAAACAAAGTGCAAGCTCCAGAAATAAAAACCATTGCCGAGAATATTGACAGTTGTAAGCAGAAAGAAAACAGTATGCAAATCAACTTGTTTTTTTTGTTTAATCATTGCCTCCCTATAGATTCCACATTCATTTAAGTGCAAAATTTTGATCTAAAACCATTGTGAAGAGATTTGACCAGCAAACCCAGCTTTCTAAATCAATCCCAGCTTCAAAGATAAATCCCAGCAACATATTTGCCTTCCAAAAATAATGGCACCATGTGCAATGCAGAATGTTCTCATTGTGTTGACCAAGATAAACAGACCACGAGTGCACAACAGATGCCAAGATTTTGAGAACACCCTGCTCAGTCTCACCTGCGTGCAGATAAACCTAGCCCATCGCCACTGCTAATCTGAGTACTGACAAATTGAACGTCAGAAGGAGAAACCCACGCTTGCAAAGGTGTCTTTCCCCTGGCCAAGTTTCCCATCTGAGATGCTGGCTCCTCCGTGACATGCGACTGGGGTTCTGAGGAGGCAGTAAAGGGTTTGGCTCCAAATGGATCTTCACCTTCAGAAGTTTTGCTTTGTTTATAGTCATTAGTTTGAGACGGCAGCCTGAAAGATGAGTTTGTAGAATCTCTTGCAGACAAGGTTTCTTTTGTTGTTGATTCTCGCTGAGACAAAGAAGTCTTACTATCTATTAGAGGTGTGGAGGGAGGAGTTTTCTTTCCTCTCTGTGAATTTTTTCTTTGGAATGCAGCACTGATCTGTTTTGAAACGTCATCCTTATGACTATAAGGGCTTTGTTTGCTTGATTCACTCAAATTAATACTGGCAAAGGGATCTGATGGTTTTTCTTGGCTAAAGATTTTGTCGAGATCATCTGGTGTCATCCCGCGATCTTCCAGTTTTTGTTCTTTCAATGCATTTGGGGTAGAATGACTCTCGACACTTTGGTTTTGTTTTTGCTGTTCCCAGGGGTCTTTAGAGAGAAGATCCGAACTGGGGAAAGGATCAAACTCTGCTAAACCATAAATTTCCTCTCTGCTGCTTCTACTGGAAACAGGCAATGTTTGAATGTTGCCATTAGTTGACATGACTTCTTCGCTGCTCACCTTTTGCCTGGCTCTAGCTGTTGGTGTGTTTTTGTTAATACCTCCAGGAAGGTTTTGATCGGCTGATAAAGTTATTTCCGAGGTCCCTTGGTTGGGCAGTCTGGGTGTGTATGATGCTGGAGCTGATAAGTTGTCCAGCATTTTTTTTGGATCAGATCTTCCAGGACTTAAAACAGCAGAACGATTGAGTGTGACGTCAGACTGGTGGGAAAAGTTTTGGGTTGAGCTTGAAACAGAATCTGTTTGAGGCAAGAGTATTCGCTCTGGCTTAGGAGGACCCGGTGCTGGTCCTTTCTTTGATAGCACAGATCTACTGTCCTGAGGGTGAGTCTGATAAGGCTTTAACTCAGAAATCTCTTGAGATATAGAAGACTTAGCACCTTGCCTATCCTGTTTTGGGTCATCCACACTCATCTCAGGACCCAGCAGTTCTGGAGGTAAATCCATGTTTCTTTGATTGACTTCAGCAATAAGATGATCCCATTTAGTTTGTCCTTGCACACCATGCCTCTTCTGCGGGAAAAGGGTTTCATAGTCTGGAAGTGGTACAGAAATATTTTTGTTTTGTTTCATGTCTTCAGCTTCCACATATGCAGGATTCTTTATTTCTTTAACAAGACCAGCATTTTGTCCATTGCGTACCTCTGGTATTGAGTACAATGGAGGAAGTGGGGCTCTTCGTTTCTGTTCAGCCATAGTTGATGATAAATTCCAGGATTCCACAAATTCCTCTGACTTTAAGGTTTCTGTATGGCCTTGGGGAGAACCGGATAGGGCTTCACCTATGTATGATGGAGCCAGAGATGAGTGGAGGGTGGAAAAAGTTTCAGGGGACTCAGCTGGGACACTAGATAAAGTGGAGTCAGAGTTGTCAGGGGAAGAACACCGCTGAATTGGGATTTGGCTGTCAGTGGGTGGAGAATCCAAAGATTGAGGCAATCTGCCGAGGGGTGGAAACACAAGGCCTAAGGGTCAGTATGACCACAACATTAACATTTTGTCTACAGCCCTTCACCATTTTAACCAGCCCAACAAATGACAATAGGAAGACAAAAATATCTGAAATATTAGCATGTATAACTTCACATCAAGTAGGGTTTAGCTAGATATGTATATATCAACTACAATGTAGTAAATACAAGCGGGAACAATGAGATTGACAATAGTCATTACAAAGTACAAATAAACAAATTCTAACCAAGTATAAGCCAGACTAACGTTGGCTGAAAACCTAACACAATGTAATGCACACATTTCACTTGCTGAGACAAGATCTGCATCAAAAATTCAGAACCACAGGTGACAGAGACAATCTTACCCTCATGACTCAGACTTTAAGAATTTGATCCCATCAGCCATTGAATAAAGAAGTAATAAAAAAAACTTAAGTTCTTCAAATCAAGAGCACAAAGAGCAACACAGAGGTTACCTCTCTCCTTAGAAGCCTTGTTCACTCTAAAACGTGTTCAACATCTCTCCAAAAGCCACACCTTATCTATGTAGAGAGCAAACTGGTCTGACTGGTCTGGTAACCTTTCAGTGGAATTCAAAAGTTTTGGTAAACTAGAACATCAGGTAATATTAGACAAACAACACTCAGTGTTGATTTAAGTTTGTTAAGTCAAATAGAATAATAATTAAAAAAACAACAACATTGATATTTATTGGGTTTCCTTTTAAATTTGCATGTGTTCCCTTTTTAAGGTTGCAATTCTGGTAAAAAAAACAGCAATCGTATACAAACTTCCCATCCATATTGTGCATCTCTCTAGTTGGATGCCTTTAGTTTACAGTATAGAAAACACAGCAACTCCAGAAAGTACCAACCTGTCATGTTTCAGCCATGTGTGTATGAAAACAGGCAACAAACAGCCAATAGCAAAACAAGCATTCCAACACTGCTGTACCAGTATGAGGATCACATAACCTGAGTGCAGTTGTTTACAGTTCAGAGGAAGGCCTACCTGGGTTTGACCGCAGACACTTTCGCAGAACGGTTGAGGAAGACGGTGGCAGAGGGAGTTTGTTGGTCACGGTTGGATTTGTGAATTGCAGCTGGACTTTCATCAAAGCTGGTAGAAGTATCTGAACTGAGAGAGATATCCACAAACGGGTTGCTTGTGTGGTTAGGGGCTGGCTGATCGAGATCATTGGATGACTGCTCTTCTTTCTTCTCTTCTTTCTTTCTGATTATTCCAAACAGAGACGACAGCCTGTCACTCATGGAGGCTTCCTCCTGATGCTTCTGCTCCTCCATTCTGCGGCGCTCCTCCTCTAGCCTCTGATTTTCTGCAGCCTCAAGCATCCTGCGTTCTTCATTTTGCCTCCTCTTCTCGTCCTCCTCCTCCTGTTTCTTTCTTAGGGCTTCCTGCTCGAGGAAGCGTCTCTTTCTCTCAAGTTCCTCTTGTTGGCTACGCTCCTCTTCCTCTTGCAGCCTCTTGGCCTCGGCCTTGATCGTCTCTTCTTCCTCTAGCCTTCTTGATTCAGCTCGTCTTCTTTGTTCCTCCTCCAGATGGTGCTGTTGCTCTTGGAAAGCTTTGTCTGCATATTCAGTGCTAAAGGATGGTGAAGGGACAATAGAACTTGCAGTGAAGTCTGATGTTTGCTTGATATCCTCTAAAGAGGTATTCAGACTCAGTGTGGATCCACTTTTGGGCTCCGTTTCTTCTGCGTACACGTGGCTGCCATTAATGCACACAGCGTTTAGGTCACTGTTGTTCTGCTTGGAGCGGCCCAGCAAGGAGAAAGGGCCCAGAGACCCTTTGCTGTCAGAGCTTCCTGTACGCTTGTGACCTAAAAATTTGAATTTCTTTTTAGCTGTGGAGGAGAGCAGAGAGAGTATCTGGTTATATTCCACATGGCAAGCACTGATAATTACACTTTCATTAACTGATTTAGTGTAATGAGTTCAGATAATGGACTTTGTAATTGTAATTGCCAGGAAAATTCCATAAAGATTGTCATTTATAATTTAACGCAAAACTGGTGAACCTTGTTACAGTTCTATGTACAGTTCTACACATTTGTGGTTAACAATTATTAAATCATGTTCCATATCATGCTTTCTAATATTTTACCATTGAAAAATAATTGAAAATGAAGGGTATAATTACACAAAAAGGCTCAGATGCCCACACCGCTTTGTCCAATTTCAGGGTTATGTAACTGAATATTACTGAGTGTAGAAAGGTTAATTACCCTCAGGAGTGTCTACGTTAAGTCCAGAGGACCTGCTGCCACTGAGAGAAGAGTTCTTCTCAGGAAGTGTCCCCAGTGTTGACATGGACTGTGAGACATTACGCTGCAAATTTGATTTTGGGCCAAAGAGTTTTTTAAGCTTGGATTTCTTTTTTTCTGGAGCGGAGTTAAGTGACCTTGCGTCGGCCTCTCCCTCGCTGTCTGTGAGGACCTGGGAGACCGAAGGAACAATAGCTGACGCAGAGTCAGAGTATCCATCCTTTTTTTTCCCACGGACTTTGTCCTTCAGCTTAGAGATGCGGGAGCGTGGTTTGTCCTGCATGGAGAGGTCGAACATGCTTGCTGACAAGTTGTTTCTCAAAAGCTGGATATTCAGCAGCACCTCCCCTCGATCCTTGTCCTCCTTTCCAGCTTTATCTACAAGCTTGAACCATCTGGAAAACACAATAAATGAAGTAGATGAAATATTTGCAAACATAAAATCTAAAGCTGATTAAGTAGAATGTTTGA
Source organism: Gouania willdenowi (assembly GCF_900634775.1). NCBI lineage: Eukaryota > Metazoa > Chordata > Actinopteri > Blenniiformes > Gobiesocidae > Gouania > Gouania willdenowi. The sequence continues at coordinate 21,910,103 of NC_041052.1, forward strand.
ATGACACTTTGAATGAGAAACCTCAATAATAAAAACAAAAGCCCAGGGCCAGCAGTTAAAGGCAAAATCATTTACTTAAAAAGTAAATTAAAAGACTGTTTGCTAAAAACATTTTGGAGACTACAACACAACAAACTTATTGTGCTACCTACCATAGAAATAAACTGTAGAATGAACAAGACTCCCATGAGAACATCTCCACATTAGCTGCCATTTTACTAGGTGCAAACTGCACACAGCAGCCAGCTTATGTCCATGTAAATATTCAGGACAGCTATCAAATATATCAAATTAAACAGGGCTTTACACTAACTTTTCCACTGGTAGCATTGGTGCCACCAACTTTCTCAGATAGTCACACCAACAAGCGATTGCCACACCCATTTCCCCCCCCCCATGAAGGACGTTGTCCCCATTTCAGCTGAGAGCTCGTCAGTAATTTTCAACTTATTGAGGATGATATTAAGAAAAACTGAATATAAAGACCTAAAATAAGCAGAAATATTTGATTGAACTGAAAAGTCAACTTAATATTTTGAAAATGATACTTGGCCACTGTTTTTGTTTTGTTTGTTTCTTTTAATATTTTGCATTGATACTCAAAATCTCTGTGCACTCACCTCAACTCTATTGTGTGTCTGCAGCAACTAGGCTTTACATCGATCTGATCAGCTATATTGGATCGGCCGATATTTTGCATTTTATGCAATTAATGTGATCGGCTGTAATGTCTTCATTCACCGATCCAATCAATGACGTCATTGTCGTGATGAAACTTTCGGTAGATGCTCCCATTGCATTGTTTTAATGTCTCTCGGTTGGAGTGGAGTGGTTGAGTGCCGGACTTGTTTCCCAGTGTCTACTGGCTCTGAAAGCGGGGACAGCGTCTGCTGTGTGTGTATGTGTGTCAAAACAGAAATCTCAATATATCTTGAATCTGGATATATTTCCCAGCCCTAGGATGACTCATATTGTTTAATAATTACACCTTTACTAGCTTCCGGAACATGTGTATTCTCTTCACTTCAGCGCAGCCGGTCCAGCGCTCTGTTGACCCTTCTTTTACTTTTTCATACGATAAAACTTTATTACATTTTCCTTTCCTAGCCAAGTAATACAAATATTTTTTTTTCACATCCTTGCAATGACTTAGTTTAAAAATAACAACATGGCTGTTGATATGAGACACTCATGCTCTTCAATCTTCCCTCACTTCTCAGAAAACTAGTCACTAGTTCAATCAGGCAGAAAACTGATGAAAGTGTGAAGTGATCTATTTTACTTTATCGGTCTCCTGGTCCTTCCTCATTGCTTTTGTTGCCTATTTCTATTTTACATTCACAGTGATGCTGTAGTAAACATAGAAAGTCTTAGTGTGTGTGTGTGTGTGCCCCCCACCTCCACTGTGCACATGTGAATACGGAGAAGTAATAGTTTATAGTATCTGTACTTCATTTGAGTATCAATACAAGTGGGTAGGACTAGAAAAGATTTACACTTCATTTTACCCCTTTTGAACATGAGTATCTTTAATGAGAAGATTATCAAACATGATTTTATTTATTTTATTAATATCCTGCTATATCACATTGTGTTCTTGGTTTTGCTTATTGTGTTTTTGGATACCTCTGCCTCCCTGGACTGACCATCTGTGTGCTGAATCCCTGCATGCCTGACTATGCCTAAGAGAACAATAAATATTGGTTTAATGGACCTCAGCTCCACCTCCGTCTCTGCATTTGGGTCTGCACCTACACCTGCATGTGACGCATTTTGTGAAAATTGAAGTCAAACACGCTTGTTTTATGTATTATATGTACACACACCTTAAGCTCTGAAAGACTCTCAAACTGTTCAAAACAGTATCATCTCCATAAAAAATTTAACTGTTTTTTTTCAAAGAATAAAATGTATTAAAACCAGAGTAAAAACACTTTTCAGATGATAATTTGTAATAACATCGGTAAAGTCTCTTACCTGCAGCAGCAATTTCCCATCAGAATTTAAGCTTGTAAAATGCACAAATATTGTTTAACTTCTAAATACTGAGATCAGTAAGAGTTTGTCCAACCCAATCACTAGCATTAAGAGAAACCTGCTGAAGTTATCGTTGTGTTTAGCTTTTGACTTTTGAAGGCGATCGTCTGGTGGAAAACTTCTTTGAGTTTAAAGGCCAAGTTAAATAAATTGGCTCTTGCTATTATTACCTCTGCCAGAAGCATAAGTTATGCTTTAGAGTCTGTCAGCGCACATTTCACTGAGATCTATTGGGATCCTCTGCACTTCATTGAGACTGTATTTGATCCATGTTATAAAGATCATTACTTTGATGTGGGAATAAAGCAGCGTGCAGTACAAGAATTGATCCACGCTGCCATGGATGTAGAGAGCCCACTAGAGACAGGAAATGCACAGTGCAGACAGTCAAAGACTGCTCAGTGTCAAACACACTTCACTGTAATTAAGCAGAGAAGCTGCTCTTCATAAAAAACTAAATGCTCTTTGTGTTTTTATGAGAGAACATATTTAAATTGATTCATCTTTCAGCAGCCCAGTCAGTTAGAGGATGGTACATCATTATTTTAATGTATAATTGAGTGGGATCAAGTTCAACTTTTTTCCCCTTTATATTATGCATTGTTAGAATGTCAATGCTAAATAAATATTCTAATATTTTTATTTTTTTAATTGATTTATTCATTGAGGCAATAATATTAATTTGCATTGTCCTGATTTCAGGAAGTTTATTACACAGTCAGAGTCATAAACTCAACGATACTAATATTTTTTGGCGAAATAATTTCTTTCAGTGTTTTTGTTTTAGGCCTTGTTTCCTTAAATATATTAATTGCACATATTAATTACCTGGGAAATTAAGAAAAAATATCAAGGTTGAAAGTCTCACATAAAATACGTCCAAACCAAACCTTCTAGAGGCATTTCAGTCCTCGCCAAAGCAAAACACATTCTGTGTCACAATTCCCTCCACATTCTCTATTGTTCACTAGTCTTGCCATACTTAGATTACTGTTCAGAGGTTTGAGGAAACACTTAGAAAAGTTCAACACAGCCACTAGTAATACTACAAAAAAATACCATTAGAATAATTCATAATGCTAGTTTTCGAGAACATACAAATTCCTCATTCTTATAATGTAAAACTTTAAAATTCTGTGACTAATAGAATTCAAAACTGCACAGATTATATATAAAGCAAAAAATAATCTACTGCCAGAAAACAACCAAAACATGTTCTACGAAAGAGAGGGGGTTACAAAGTAAAGGGAAAGTTAAATTTAAATGTTTTAAGTGTCCGAACAACTTTGAAAAGTTTTTGTATGTCAATTTGTAGAGTAAAATGATGAAACAGAATGAGTGTGGAGCTAAAACAATGTTCAAACATAATTCAGCTTAAAAACAGGTATAAAGAAATTATTTTCACGAGGTACAGGAATGAATCTGATCACTAATCAGCAGTCGTTTTTTTGTTGGTTTTTTCCTATTTTGATGATTAGCTATGGACTATTTGTGAATATGTAGATTGTTTAATTATATATGGATAATTAATTGTATTACTAATTGTACTTATGAAAAGAAAAAAAAAAAAGCTAAATCGGTGGTGAATAAAGGGGTAGGATTAAATAAGTCTACACTTCTTCCTACTCCTTTTCGGACATGTAATTTTCAAACCCGACTATCTCCTCCAGAGTAGGCAAGCATTAGGATCATCCTGAATACTAGATATAATGTACATAGACCCTAAACAAACCAACCTGCCTCGTGTACATTTGGCTTGCTAATGCTAACCACTGATAAATGCAGACAAACACAGCTTTGTTCATGTTCTGGCCTTACAGTGTGTCCTCTATACAGAGTCAACAGCGATTGTAAGGCAAAGATTGGACTATTTTCAGAACAGTTCAGTCTAACAGCAAACCAAAACAAGCCATTAGAGTCATTACTAATGTACTGGGTGTTTCCTGTTTGTTTAGTTTGAGCCTAGCAATATTAGATGATCCCTTTCTCCAGCTGTTTAACTGAAGGAAAGCTAACATCATAAATCATTGCGTAAAAAAAAGTCAATTATAAATGAAACGACACTGAATATCTATCATTTTGTTTCAAGGTTTGGTGTGATATTTCATGACACCCAGATCATCCGATGGGAGAATAACTCAGGAAACAAGCGTGGGGAGTGAACCAACATTCCTTCAACTTCCAGAGAGGCAAACACTGTGCTCAGCCAGAGTCAAACACTCCCCATCTTCCAACCTGGAAGAAGAATGCTAAGTCAAATAATGGCTAACCGAGTCAAACCAGAAGTGCACTTTCAACATTTTCCAGCTCATCTAGAAATCCTGTTTCTCTAACGTCAATCACTGTGGGGCGTGCCCTTAGAAAAACTTAAACATTAAGGGCTGAACTTTAGCTTGTGTGTTATTGTTTTTAATAGAAACATATGATTGTTTCCAAGATATAATGACTCACTAGTCCTGCTGTGCAGGTTTCTTCTGTTAATCGTCAATGCCACGTGTGTATTCATTAACGAAAAAGGAACAAGTGCAAATGCCATGGGGAAAAAAAGAGGAACTATTGTTAGATTGTATACACTGACATCATTCTCTTCTAACTTCTTTCTTAATATATTTCCACTAAATACATAATATATGAATATAAAGGCTTATATTAGTGTTCTTAAAATGATTACTGAACCTAAACTTAATGTCATTTTCAAACTATATTTTTTCTGTACTAATTGAAGGCTGAAAAGTGATCTTTTGAAAGGAGGGGCAAAAGTCTCTAATGTCAACACTATCGGTAGCACAGTGAGGGAAGTAATCTAACACCACCGGTCTGCAGGGCAAAAAAAGAGTTCCAACCAATACAAAGGGGAACTCAGAAGAGACATTAACAGGGAATACAAAGAGGCAGAAATGCTGAATTGTTACGTGAGATGAACTTTGTCATAAACCAGTGAGCAAACAAAAGATAAGGTTTCAGATAGGCCTACAATAACCCAGTAAATGGTTTAATCTCTTCAACATATTAAAGCTGTTCTTGTCTTGGAGAGTTGGTATGACTTCACTCCCCTGAGCTCAAAACATTGTGTTTTACCAAATATCACATAAAGATTAAAGTCAACAATAATAATAGTTCTCCTGAGTGTAAAAGGTTTAGAAAGTCCAATTACGTTGTGTTTATTAAAAACTTTTGATTACGTCATTCAACCTTAAAGTATCATTTTGGTGTGGTGCCACCTCCACCCATGTTACACCTAACCACGGGTGTCACTCTGACCGACATAATCCCTCTGGGTGTGAGCAGATGTACTGTGAACAAATAATTGCTGCTGTGCAATGGAGTGTAGTGAGAAAACCATTTCCATGGAGCTGCCTCACATGTCCTGCTCACTGTGTTGGGTTCATGACTAGACCAAACCAAACACTGTGGGGTTGGGCCAAAACAAAAAGCTGTCAATAGGAAGGAAAACATGACTTCCATGCTGTTGAGCATGGTTTTTATACAACAGGAGAGTGACACAAATGGCAATCTTCTGACTCATTTTAAATCCACTGCAGGTTTGCAAATACTAGGGGTGCCATGACACAACTAAATTATTCAGTAGTGGATCAATGTGACTCCTCAGTAGCTGGGAGTGAATATGTTAGAGAATTAACTCTAGATATTTAAAAAAATAGTATGATTTTCAAATACCTAGCTAGCTTCATCCAAGCTAATTTCCTCCCTTTCATATTCCAAAATTACATATAATTGTAATCTCCGTCTTGTCTGTAGGAATGTCTGGCTCTATTTTTGGACTGGGGGTGTTACCTAATTTGTACCTTGAACCACCTGGGATTGGTTCCAGTGATGGGTGATAGTGGACAAATAAAAAAAAAAAAAAGATGGAGGAGAGTGTCAGGGCAAAAATAGTTTTTTTTTTTTTTTTTTTTAAGGATTTTTTGGGCTCTAGTGGCCTTCATATGACAGTTGCTTGACAGGAAGGGGATCAGAGAAAGCAGGGAATGACACGCAGCAAAGGGTCCCAGGCCGTCCATCTTTGTACTCTTTTTTATTTAGTTTTATAATAAACCTTTTTTATAAAATCACCAATGCCTCGCCTGGACTCCATCATTCAACAAGAGCAATAAATCATGCCTCCAAATGAGGTCAACCGTAAATTTGCTGTAACAAGAGATAGTTAAGTGCTGCAGGGAAAATCAAATGACTTTTCTCAAAACAAGTAATGATTAAACAATGGAGATGTTCCAGGCGTGGAAAAAAAAATCTATTACATATAATTATAGTTTCAAATAGATCATAGGTGTTTGTTTTAGTTTTTTTTGTAATTCATCTGTGCTTAGCTGTTGTGCGTGCAAAGGAAAACTTAGGCAAACCTAGTGAATATATATATATATATATATATATAATTTAATTTTTTTTACACGTATAAAATTATATTTTATGTCTGCATATGTAGGTAGCAAAAAAATAATAAAGTCACGCGTCAGGGTAAATTACGTTATCATCAGTAATAGGGAGGGCTACTGAGCATGTTAGGTTGATGAACATAATACTGTCAGTACCTTTTAGCTTACATAAAAATTGCCAACATGATATGGAAGGTACTCGTGTTTGATTTGTTTATGTGGGATTAAGGCTGAATTTAAAGTAGAACAGCCATGATGGACGATGCCTTCACTTACTCTTGCTTCTGTCGGGACTTGTTGTCATGAAGCTGCAGCAGGTTGACCACAGCCTGTCCCAGGAACTTGTCCAGTCCCACCTGGGCTCGGTGCATGACGGTGACGTACAGCGTGCAGCGCTCGGTGTTCCCCGGATGAAAGAGCGGCAGGTCGAAGGAAGCCTCCTCTTTCCACACCGGGTCAGTAGTTTTCTCCGCCACCGAGGTGGAGAACTTGTCCTTCGCCACCTGGATGATGGCGTAGGCGTCGTTGGTGCCATTCTTGCCCTTGGCCCGCAGATTCCGACCTTGGTGCACCGTTACCTGGACGCTCGTAGGGAACCATTGCTGGCTCTGGTCGGCCAGAGACATCACCAAAAAAGTCCCGAAGAATTGGACCGAGTTATTTTGTTAAGCAGGGAAAGAGTCGGTTCACCTTTCTGAACTGTCCCACCCCGGAGCGTCCTCTGCGGTTGTGGTTTCAGGAAGCTCAGACTGGTGTGCTGACACTTCTGTCACCTAAGCCTCTAAATACCGCGTGAGTCCCTTTAACGTTAATTACACTGTTTAAATAACTTATTTCACTCTAGTCTGGCTGACACAAACAACATATGACTCCCTCTGAGAAGCTTTGACGACGTCTCTCTAGTAAATTCTTCCGTTCACTTCCCTGGTGTCGTGAATTCCCGCCCACACTCTACAAACAGCCTCTGGATTGGTCAGATCTCCTGTCAGTCTGTAACAGTCCGTCAATTAATGGCTGACAGAAGATGGGGGCGTTGCAGCAGGAGACCGTTAACATGACTTAATATATTTGTCCGAAAAGAGGAAACTGTAATAATTTAATGACCCATGATGCAAAGGTCAAAACCCAGTGAAGTCATATTATGGTCAAATTTTGATATGAAAAATACAGTTTGGATCACTATAATGTAATAACGTGATATGTGTTTATTGTATAAACGTAATAGATTATACAAGTGATTTATTGTTTTTACAACAAATATGTTCATATTATATTTGATCCCTAATTTTTTTTAGCAATCTTTTACTTAATTATTCATTTATTTAACGTTTATTCTTTCTTTCGTCTTTGTTAAACGTTTTATTCTTTTATTTCTGATTTTTTTTTTCTTTCTGTGGCTGTAACATAAGCAATTTCCCCCTGTGATTAATAAAGGAATTCTAATTCTGATTCTGATATTATAAGAACTCATAAGGACACATGGATGCGATTAGTAGATGCTTTGATGTTTTCCTTAAAAAAGAAAGGTCAGGAGATCAAATAATATTCAAAGTAAGTTTCTTTTGAAATTTGCTTTGATCTCCTGACATATTTTGACGGCCAACTCTCAGTCTTCCTTAGTGGCATCTACTGATTGATTTGATGTATCCTTACTATAGTCAGGAGATCAAAGTACATTTCAGAGTAAATTTCCTGAAAAAACTTCTCTGAATAAATGTAACCATTACATGTCATTTGAAAAATGAAGACAAAATTAACTTGCTGGAAAAAAATTGACATAAAAATTTATGAAAAAAAAAATCTAAAATATACAAACGTAGTAATTCTGTAACATTTGTATGTTGAGTCAATAAGGAAGACAATGGCTAATGTACATGGTTAGATCAAGTTTTACTTCATGCTTAATGATGATTTTACTGATGATTTTAATTGATTTTACTGATGATTTTAAATGTTCTTATTGATTTAAATGTTCTTATTGATTTTAAACAATTGAATGTTTTATCATGTAAAGCACATTGAGTTGCCTTGAGTATGAAATGCGCTATATAAATAAATTTGCCTTGCCTTGCCTTGCCTTGAGCTGAGACATGATGAGAATCCTATTTTGTGAACTGAAATGGATTTTGTTGTTAGTGTGCGAACACAAAGAATCCTAATGGGGCTATACAGACAGAAAAATATGTTGGATCCCTTTGAAATACCACTCGTACTCTCGCGATACATCTTATGACATTTTATTATCGCAATATCCTGTTGCATGATATAGTTTTAGGCTTTTTGGATAGAAGCTTCACTAACTTAAAAATTTTCAAGCTGAATATATGAATATAAAGTATAGATTCATGAGAAACACTAAAACAGTAAGACTAAAGTATGATTTTGTAGAAATGGCAACAACTGAGTATTAATTTTAGACATTTTTCAGTTGAGTCACCAAAGATACATCAAATGAAAACACGTATCCCGAGCAGAGCTGAGACTGATCTTTATCTACAGCTCTGATTGGAAAGACACCGACCTTTTTACCAACTTTTTCTTGCTCTTTTGACGGGATTGAAATGTCAATCCAGGCCAAAACCATTCGTCGCTTACCTAACCAACCTTAGTAAAGCACTTGAAAATATTTCAAACTATAACATATAGGTCCCTGTCTGACTGAGGGAATGCTTATTGGTCTATGTGACATTTACTTGCATCTGATTTGGGCACGTCAATGGGATTGAATGTTTTTGTCCAGTATAGGAACACTACATCTCATCTTACCTCATATAATCCTCTATTCAATTGATTTACTCGTCTCATTTGATTCTATCTTATGCATCATCTATTTTCTGAATCATCTTTAATCTAACTAAACTCTAAATTTGAGTCTCTTCTTATGTTAACTTACACCTTTTTTTTTTTTATTTAACCCTAATCTTAAATACATTCTTTTATTTCTTAAAGGGCATTTTTTTTTTCTAAAAGGAGCTGTAATTAATTAAAACAGTTGAAAATGGCTCCATACTGAACAGGTTGGCTGTTTGTTTGGCATGCATGTGTTGTGTATTTAAATTATTGTCCCGCATATACCATATGACCTACAAACGAATCTTTACCAGGAGCCTACTGGTTTCATGGAGGATAAAAAAAAATTTGAGAAAGGATGATTTATGCTGTGTGTTATACATGTATGTTGTATGTGTTATACATGTAGAACACACAGGGACAGGGTAAATGTATATTCATATCTGTGCATTCTGACCGCTAGGGGGCGAACATACCACCTTCTATCTAGTCAAACCAGTCTCACCCCAAAACTTGTAAAAATAATAATAATAAAAAAAAAACTTAAAGAAAAATCTGTCTTTACCTTATTTAAACATTTTTTTTTTCCTTGGGTTAAAAATGTAAAAATAAATCCATTAGGCCGACAGTATTGTTCATGTGTTGTTTTTTTTATTTTTTATACATGACTCATCAAGATAAGCCTGCCTTTACTTTATCTCTCTGTTTATTTTTTAGAATGTTTTTTGATAAGTTATGCCACCTTTAAAAAAAAATAAAAACTGGATTTACATCGTCACATAAACACAATTTTAGGCCCGTGGGGTAGAAATGAGTTCCAATGTAAATGAATAGAACTATCAATAATGATACTAATAAATAAATTACATAAACAGCATGGTTTTAACACTAACACTGTCTGGATGTAAACCTCCTTCCGGCTCTTTGTCAATAGCATCTTTAAGCTGAAGGAATGTAAATCGAAATCAACAAACAATGAATCGTATAATATATAAACCAAATGGATAGTATGAGAATAAAGTCTACATTTGTCACTATAAATGTTATAAAGATGAAGCTAAAGCCACAAGCTATTTTAAAATATAGCAATTTCCAGTGAAAATAGAAGGAATATGCGCCTTTTTTTGTTCCTCACCGGAACTGACTCGGTGGTCATGTGACCTGAAGTATGTCTCATGGAAAAGACAATTTCAGAGATGCTTTTGTGATGGCTCCGTTTTGTGCTATGGACCAACGTAGGTACAGTATTACAGGTTTTGGAGTTAGACTGGGTCAGTCATCAGGAGCAGATTCAAAGTCCAACAAAGTGTCCTATAGTTCTTTTCTTAAGACTAACAGAAATGAATGATTACAAACAACAACGCTTTTATTCAGTAATTAAATCTCTGGCGTGGCGTTTTCAATGCATCATAATTTCTGTACAGCGTTTAAATCGCACACACGCACACACAGAATGAGAGAGAGGACAGAAGTGCATAACACAAGCACACACACTTGTGGCAGACGTAATGGAGAAAAGTTGATGAAACGCATATAGCTTTTTACCCATTTCATACTATAACTGAAATGCACAGATAAATTACAATCAAAATAATTAAGCCTTCATTATCATCTAAATAACAACATTATATGCCAATCTCAGAAACACCTTGTATAGTTTTTTTTTTTAAAGCAAAGGTAATAAAATAAATGAGTATTCTGTGTTGCAAAATGACAAAGAAATACAAATAAAAAATCTGCCATATTTTTCACTGCAAATTCCTACAATGCTGCATAGACCAAAATACAAGCTTAGAGTCCTGGATGCTTTAATGATAATATGCCATAAATTATATAATTACTAAGAGACCATTGAACATTATCCCTTCATTAAGAGTTTCGATAAGTCGTGCATAGATGCTCAGAGGGCTCACACTGTGGTTTCACTTTTCCACAACCCACTCTTCATTCCCACAGAGCTCTGGGAGTGGTCTGTGCCACTCATGTCCTGCTCCAGCTCCGAGCTCTTTAGGGTGCCATTTTTGTTAGCGGCCCCTGGTATGGTGGCTGTTAGACTGTTCAAAGGGTAGGAGCAGCGCTTAGTCTCGCCATCTACAGACGCCGCCTGTTTCAAATTGTCCCGGCTGGCGCACCGCCTCTGAGCGTTGTGCATGGCCGCTCTGCTGGCCACTGATGGCAGGAGGCGGAAAGGTTTGCGGCTCCCACTGCTGCCCCCATCACTTCCCTCTGATGGGCTTGTTGCCACTGATTCTCCAACTGGCTTCCCGTTTGTAAGCGGGCTGGCCTGGTTCTCCGAGAGGCTGTGGTGGATGCTGCCATTCTCGCTTGTGGCCTGCTTGTAAACATGTGACGAACTGAGGTGGTCTAAACCTGTGGGACCCAAAGCTCCAAGACTGCCCCCACCTCCTGCAGTCCTGAGAGCTTTGAGACGATAGTGGCCCCTGCCCTCCCCTCTGTGGTAATACTGACCACTCCCCTGTTTAGTCCTGCTGCTCACTTTTCTTCTCTGGGGATGAGTAGGAGTTGGAGCACTAACAGGGGTCAGAGTATTATTTGTTGTCTTTGAATTGTTGTCTGTACTGGTGCTTGTGTTGTTCCCTGTCGGGACACGTGGAATGTTGTTTGAATTGTCTTGTGTCACCTGTAACAAGTTGGTGAGCTTGCATGGTCCTGGAGCCACGCTGATCCCACTGGGTGTGGATGATGATCGTGCAGATGAAGAGTTATGGGAATCACCAGGTGGATGACAGTTGATGAAAAGTTGAGATCCCTGCTCAGAGGTCTGCACTCCACTCCCCGTGGTGCAGGTGTGTGCATAAGTAGACATGGGATGGGAGCGATGATAGCCTGGGCAACAAGCCAGCCATGAGGCCTGAATGTCCAGACGTCGGAAGCAGTGGTGCACCACCAGAAAAATCCCCAAAACAGTGGCAGTCAGTCCATAGAGGCAGCTGAACAACAAGCTTGTGTGACCCCTTAACCACATCGCCATGGCGCCACAACACCACAGCATAACAAATAAAAAATGGGTTGCCACCAGCACAACAAACTGTGTCCTAAGTGAGTACTGGTCTTCAGGAGGAAAAACAGAGTTTATAGGTCCAACCACAGAGTCAGAGGAAAGGAGGCTGGTGCTTCCTGCCAGTGCAGGATGGCTCTCTGTCTGAGGAGAGGACAGAGTAGTTCCTGTGCATTCTTTGGCCATGCGATGCCTCAGGCAGATCGCAGTGCACAGGAAATAAATCCAGGTCACCAGCACTACCAGGCCAGCAGGAACAAAGAAAGACCCCAGACTGGAGCGCCAAATCAACCAGCAGCTGCAGGAAGCAGAAAATATTTGAAAAGAGTGAACACAAACACAGGGACATCTTTGTTCTCACAGAAATATTCACGTCAGCTCTTCATAAAACAACTCAAAGACAAGGGTTGAGATGCAGGGATACAAAGGACTTACTAAGGGCTGTTGTCTCCATAGTTGTTGACATTGACAGCTGCAGTGATCCCACAGATGATAAGAGGCACTCCATCAGCTATCAAATAAAACCTTGAAGGACAGAGATGACTAAATCAAACACAAAGCACTGTGTCTATGTTAGAAATGTGTGTGACCTTCAGTTTCAGTATAAATGTGAAATGTTTTTCCACGTGTTTCTACATTCTCAACAGAGGTCGGTGACACCTCATTCTCATCATTGGCAGACTGTTACAATGACTCATATAGACTCCAGAAGCCTGTGATTTATTGCAGCTGGATTCAATGCGCATGGCTGTGTGGGCAACAAAGATGTGTGTGAAGCCACACGGAGGTCAGAGGCACAACGACTAAGTGCAGTTCCAGGATCACAGGGCAGGGAAATGGGGGAAGAGAAGAGGGGGAAATTGTGGAGGACAGTGCACCCCTTGAATTTTCCTGCATAGATTTATGACAACTCCCACAGCCTCTGCCACGTTTATCTCATGCATTCCGGTCCTCTCTTGTTCATCTAAACTCACGACTTCATGTCTCCCGAAAGGTTTCTTGAAACAGATGGACTTTGGATGCTTAGCACAATGACTGCCTTTGATGGATGCCAGTATGGGTGGCCATTGCACAACAGCCCTTGATTGTGACTACAACTCAAACCGCACTGATAGCAAACAATAATCTCATGGTGGAAGATGTGGGTGAAGGTGAGCTGTGGCTTGTTGGCTGACCTGAGCATTGGTCGTGGAGTGGGTGGAGGAGGAGACTCTCCTTCTGGCTGCCGGGGCATTCTCCACACAGTCTCTTTGTATATGACCCTGGCACTGACTCCAATCCATAGCAACGTTGACAGTGAAGAGTAGTGCAGGGCGATGCCCACCTATTATACATTTTCATCAGATTAGACATCAAGATAATTATCACTGTAAAGCAAACGGTAAAATGGCTTGACTGAACTTACAGCTTGACAAACCACTGGATAGCTGGTTAGGCATATGCCGCCTGCATAGATAGCTGTTGTCATGGCAATGTGAAAACAGGTATTCAGCAATGTGTGCCAGCTTTTTCTTGAAATGTGAATCGCACTGCATGGAGAGAGGAAGTAAATAAGTCGATAGTTGCAAAGATGAATTACAGAAGAAGGACTCAAGTCGTGTAGGGTTTCTTTCTGTCCATCAAGTTAAAGATGTGTCCATGCAATGAAGTACCTGTGATGCACAATGTGTGTGATGATGATGGTGAAAAGGCAAAGAAGAAGCACTGCAGTGCAAGCGTAAACCACTGGGTGGAGCACCTTCACAGGAATTAGCGTGGAGTTGGGGAACTCAGGAATTTCCTAAAAAAAAAAAAAACTCAGGCAATGAAAGGCTGATTCAACCTGATGTATGCAAAATACAAAGAAAGGCTATAAATGGTCAAAGCCTTCTTACCTGCAGCACAGCGTAGTTGCTAAGCAGAGAGCAGCTCATTGTGGAGATGCTGCTGTCACTGTGGATCAGACGGCAGCCATCTTGGCTCCAGCCGCCCAGTTTCTCTGGCCCCCGAAGCCTCCACTGGGCTGCCACAGCATCAGTACCAGGAGAAAGGTGGCGCAGTGACACCCAGATGTGCTCAGAGTTGTTCCACATTCTGCAGCCCTCTGACAGAAATAGAGAAGAAATCATAGTTACTGGTAATAAAATATGTAATGTACATAGTAGATAATACTACAAAGCTAACTAACTGTATTAACTATGTAGTGCATGACAAAATTATTTTTAAAAGTTTAGTAATATATATATTTTTAAATACATTGATGGAATGTGATTTGTTGCAATAAAGGCATGTTGTTGGACAGCCCCAACTCAATAGTATTCATTTATACAAACTGTAATGCCAACGTCTTTATGACGAGTTTTCTTAAAAAATCTTTAGCTTAAAATATTTTTAAATGCAAACACATTTAGGTAAGTCTAGAATGGTTGGGTAATTATGCTATAACTTTTATTTTTTCCACCAAGGTCATATTTTCACTGGCGGGTATTTGTTTGTTAGCAGGATTATGTCCAAAGTTTTTAACGGATTTTGACAAAATTCTAACCAATGATAGACTTTACACCATAAAAGATTCTATAAAATTTTGGAGGGGATCCAGAATAATAAACTAATTCTGGATCAGTTCAAAAATTTGAAAAATCACTATCTTTAAATGGGTGCAAAATTAAAAAAATTCACAGTTTGTTATGATCGAGTTTTTGGAAATTTAACTCAGTTATGTCAGGTTGGTTCCTCAATTACCCCACAGGGTTTTATCTGGATTGAATCACGATTGCACTTTTTAACATAGGCTTTGGAAAAAATGGGGGTGACCATACATTGTGACCTACTGTATCAAAGTGTGAACCATTATGGTATCATGATCAGGATCTGATTCAGCTAACTGTCAATATCTGGCAAAGAGGATATTTGTTGCTTGGCAGAGGTTTGCACTCTCTGGGTGCTCTTGTTTTGACAATATCCTTTTAGAACCAAAATATGAAATAAACACGACTTAGTTGTATTGACATTAATGTTTAAGATTTATAATTTAATGTATTTTAAAGCATCAAAACAAAAACAATGCAACCATCTTACCGAGACCTACAAAGAGGACTGGGGTGTTCACACTGCGTTTGCGGGAGGGTTCAGTAGTGGTGCTTGTGTTCCCAGATGTTGGGAAAAAGCTTCCAGTCCTGAAAGCTGCAAACTGTAGCTTACAATCTTTGTTTACCTCCGGAGGAAACAGGGTGGCTGGAAGAGTTACTGAGGCCAGAGCCACGGTGTTCTGGGGAATCAATCCACATGCAAAAGTTTTTAAATCTGGGTTTCAGCATTAGATTTTAGTCAGTAATGCATTATTTAATACTATATAGAAAGACACAAATCTCACTTTTAGAGGAAAATTGTTCAGAGAGATGTTATGAGAGCCGGTGGTGCAGCGAAAATGAAGCTGTTGTTCATAAGCGGAATCTAGTGTTTCCATTCCTGTGCTGCTTGCAGATGATTCTCGACGCTGATATGCAGTGCAGGTGATACCAGTGAAGTGAGCCGGTCGAACTAGGTGAGCCTCCATCACAATATTTTTGGATGCCTGTTCAACACACAATCAGACATTAATGCTCAAACCGCTTCTGGTTGGATAAGTTACCATTAGCTCAGTTCATTTATTCAAATAGCTAAATCACCTTAAGGTAATGTTGGTTCTGGCTTTGAGACTAATGCTAATACCAGGTTTGGGGTCAATTACCATAGATTTTTCAGTTACAATTACATCTTCAATTATCCATTTTTTCCAATTCCAATTAAACTACAATAGCTTTTTATCCTCAGAAATTAAATTACAGTTATGTTCTCAATTACTAAAGCTTAATTAAAATGAATCACAATTACAGAGCCTGAAATAAATAACATAATAAAAGTTAACCTTCATCTTGTGTTAGCTTTCTGTTAGCATATTTCATGACAACTGGTCCTAAATGAGCTGTAAAATACACTAAAAACAAAAATATCTATCATCCAAATTTTTTCACATCTCTTGGTTACCTTGTTAGGCTTCCTAATCAATTAAAATATAGATTTTTATTTTTTGTGTAGGTGTTTGAGCATTGTTTTTTTTTGTGTCAGTATACCCCTAGATTTTTTTTTTTAATGGTAAAATGTGGGAAAGCTTGATATGAAACATATTTTAATAATTGTTAACTACATATGTCTAGAACTGTACATAGAACTGTAACATGGCTCCCCAGTTTTGCGTTAATTTATAATTGACCATTTTTGCAGAATTTTCAAGTCAATTATCTAAACTCAATTACAATTTAATTATGATTATGACAGCAACAGATTTTTTAACAATTATTTATCAATGACGTGATTACAATTATATTTGACCCCACCCTCGCTAACGCCAATGAACACTTCTCACCATGGAGAAGTCCTGAGCGTGACTGTGTAGCTGAGGCCATGCCAGCGTCTCCAGTGAGTAGACGATGGAGCTACAGGCTCGTTTTTCTCTTTGAGCGAGAGCAAGAATCTCATCATCCACCTGCATCAGATTGCTTCCCATCTCCACCATCACCTCTGAAAGCTGGAACAAACACGAAATGTGAGCAAGAACGGAGGCAACATCAAAAGCACTTCCTATTGTAAACATCTAACTCTTTCATACCTCTCGCAGCGGTTTGACAAACTCCATAAACCTCTCCATAATTTGTGCCACATACATCACATCGACAGAGTCAGTGAATCCTGCAGTCTCCATAGTGTATGTGCGTACTTGATGTGCCACAGTGACTGCATTTGACGCATTGATTGGCCTCTGAAATGAAAAGGTTGTAATGTGATCACCTCAGTGTTTAAGTTGTAGTCGTTGCTGTGGCACTGATGGCAGTACTGACCAGAATGAAGGTATGAAGGACACGGGTAATGCCATTGGTGTAGTGACAGTTTGTGTAGTCACCCTCTTGCCACTTTCCAGAGCGGTCACAGAATCGAGAAGCTTTCTTCTGCTCCATCCCGCCCTCAGACGACATGGTCGGGTAACGCAGCTGCAGACAGTACTGATGAGAGGTGATGCCTGCCAGAGTTCTTGGCCACCTGTGGTTTGAAAACCAGTCAACAATGGATTTATCTAACAATTTGAATACATTTACCTAAATGAATGACAATGTCTTGCTGTAACTAACCTGAACTCCCCACGGTTGTTAACAACTTTATCCTCTGGACAGAAGGAGGCACTGTTCTCCAGCACCACTATTTCAACAGTGCGTGACGTATTTCCCCGCCCAGTGGAAACCACACATTCCCACTCGCCACTGGCCTCCACATGTACATTGAACAGTATAAGCTCACTGGATAAAAAGCATATAGACAGCTCATTATAGCACATTATCACTATATGATGCTGTCTATAAACATTGTTTTCACACCAAGCAGTGTAGATTAGCTTCATAGAACAACAAAGCCATAATCTGGCACTGGGCTAGTGTCTGAGTTGGGTTTTGTTGGTTCGTCATAAAAACTTTCAAAGCACAAGTTTCTTATTGATTGGGATGGTCTATAGTAGCATTTTTCTGTTTGTCCAACATTTACTGTGAATAGATCCATGTTTCAAATAGGTAGAACAGCTTAGGTCACTGTACCTGGTGATAAAAGTGCAGTCATGCACCACACTATTTTCCAGCTGGATGCCCATCTCTGGATCAGAGGTCACCAGTTGACCATTGTGTTGCCAGTGTAAGGTGGTGATCTTGTCCACTAAGGCTGCAGTGCAGTGAAAGGGGAGGCGGTCCCCAGTGAACACCACCTGACGCTGGGATGGCAGCAGTGACAGGGTGTGCAGCTCCAGAGGAGCATCTGAGCAGCAGGAGAAGATATACAATAGATGTGAGTGACTTACTGGTCAATTACTTCTGCTGCTCACTCATTATTCAACGTCAACTAAATGCTCTCACAGAGAATTTAAATATCCTGAGATGGAGCATGCAAAAATACATACATAAGATATAGAATTAATCTTCATGAGGCAAATTATGTTTTATAGAAAAATGTTTCCACTCTGCTGATAAATTAAAAATTTATGTGGAGTCTGGTGTGGCGCAAAGAGGATGCTGTGAGCAGAGAGTCATGGATGTCGCTCTGGACGCATCGTTCCACGTTTCTCTCCACGTTTTGACCGTAAAACTCTCGTGTCGGCAGAAGGGTCAGGTCAGAATCAGCTGAGCGCTACTCCGGAGCTCAGACCTGCTGGATGATGTTCAGTAGATGCTGATCAATTGATTGACAGACTCTGTTGCTGCATCAACAGATCAATAGGATGGTTTCTGTCCGAATCTGCCTGTTTTTCATGGACTTTTAAGAGCAAAGTTACAGGACCTGATGGAGAACCCACATTAAATTAGGGGGAAAAAATATTTTTAGGTTTTAAATTTGTTGTTTTAAAACATTTTGTTTTCTACATTATTAAATGTTTGTGCAGCAGACAGAGATGTCCATCTGCCTCCAATTTAACTTCTTCAAATGTCATTTTGTGCTTCACCTCACCATGTTGAACGAGCAAAGTGTTCATTTAAATAGGGCGGTCTCAACCACGTCTATACGTGCAGCTATTAGTGCCGCAATGTGAGTGAATTCCCCGCAGCAAGTGAGCAAACAGCTCCACCAAAGGATTTAGGGGCGCACCTGGTTTACCACCCTTTATTTTAGATCTTAGTGAATCCCACGAGTTCACAATATGATAGACGATGATGGGCTCACGATAACGATGAAATATTTTTGGAAAGGAAAAAAAGATCAGAGAAATTCCAGTTGAAAAACAATGCTTTTATTTAACTTTAACTCTAGACATACTTGCTCTGGGTATGACCTTTTCATCTCAATAGCAATATAAAAATTAAAAACAAACCATAACAATCTGGTGTGTGAGTAGATCCAGTGAATCTTTTTTAATCCGACTACGTTTTGTAATACCACTTATACCCCCGTTTTAATATTGCAATATGTTGTGGCACAGTTTATTCATCCAACCTTTAATAATAATTCATTTCTAAGATAAGAAGATACAACACAATTTCACAAGCCCAATACAAAACAAAGGGGTTAGTTATTGAATGATGAGGGGGAACTATACTTTTTATTTTGTTTTAAAAAGTGGGGGAACCACTGAAGTACAATGACATAATAATTGCATTGTCATTAGTGCAACCCTTTATTTCATCCTTCCACTGACACTCACCACAGCTCAGATGACTCTCTCTTAGCCCTCTCAGGGGTTTTCCTCTAAGGCTCCTTGGGTAGGCACAGAGGGTTTCATCACCTAATCGGGCTGAACTGCTGCGAAAGAAGCTCGGTACCCAATGCAGACCACAGTCACAGGACAGATACTCTGAGTTGAAGTTCCTAAAAGGAAAAATAATCCGGAAATCTTGACACGCGATACATCAAACCCCAGACAGGAGAAATCTATTGCTCAACAATGTTTGAGGATGATTTTTCCTTAGATGACATTTTACGCTTCTGTTAAAACTAAATACTTGTATATTAAAGGAATGAAAATGCTGATGTTCTTATTGGTGGAGTTACTCACACGAGCTTGAGAGATGGTAGCTCCTCAAACACTCCTGGGTCCATGGTCGATATGATGTTACCAGAAAGGTTTCTAGGCGATGACAAGATAGGTTTGTAACGCTACAATGTGTCATTAATAGGTGTTAGAAAAGTGTTTGTCTCTTACAATTTAGTGAGATTGGTCAGCCCCTGGAACGTTTCTGCAGACAAACAGCCAATGCGGTTGTTGGAAAGGTCGCTTAAAGGGAGCAAAAAGACACCAAAGAATGCATTAGCTTGTCCCTGCCAACCAATAATGATTTTAAGTGTCTTGTGTTTGTGCATTTGAGATGTTTGGCCTTTGAGTCAATATTTTTTTAAAAAGCGCATCATCCAAAATGCTAACAGTCCAAGCATTATTTCCTTATCAGGACATAATTGGACTAAAGTAAAAGTTTATCACTGGGAGAGTAAAAGCAGGGCCCCAGCTCTGCTGTCGGCCTCTGAGTGTGATGTATAGCCTTAGCCGTAGTGAGATCAGCTCTGCTGCACCTCTGACAATACCCAGCAGAGAACTGTCCAGAGCATGTGTTTATCTCCCCCTGTTTGTTTTGAGAAGCCCCAGACCTTGCAGGGAAAACACAAGTAGGGGGAGGAGGGAAAGGGAGTCACACAGAGCAGCCTCGACCCACGCAGCAACCAGACCTCGGCGTCCAAAAACACCAGCGAGCTGCTAGTGGCTGCAAACAAGCACTTTGTGACTCTCAGGGATGTGGGCGGGGCTTCTCAGGTTCCTTCATAGGCAAACTGAAGGTATGGAAGTGACGTCCATGAGGTCAGCAGGTTATGTATGGTTTTAAAAAAAATAACTTTTTTTTGTCACGTAAAAACAACAGATGTCAAAATATGTTTTTTTTCCCCACCTACTAGGATGATAATAGGTTTTCTTCTGTGAACCTAACTGGTGATTTAAAATAAATAATGGAAACTTACAGTTTTCGCAGCTCAGACAGGCCTTGGAAAGCTCCTGGCATGATGGTGCTGATCAGGTTGTGTTTGAGGTCCCTGGAAAATATGAAAAAAGGAGAGCATGCGTCAGAGAAGGGCAACTTTTATCACAGCGAGGGCCACAAAATGTGATTGTCGGATCCAAGGGAATCTGTGGAGCCTTCGTTCTTTTGTTATTACGTTTTAGAACCAAAACAAAATAAGAAATAAACAGTCTGGTTATTTTGTTTTACTGACAGAAAAACCAAAAAACAAATAAGCAGCGTTTTTCTGTTTTAAAAAAAAAAGAAATCTTGTTCCATTTGTGAGATATTTGGATATTTACGGGGAAATTAGAGCGAGAGCTGAAATCCGCTGCACCTTGTTTCCTTTCCCAGGTCCTGAACCAGGTCTTCGCCCACGGTAGGACTGTTTAGAAATATTTCAGCAGTTTTCTAGTCCTGCTCATGTTTTCATGCAGTCTGTGGATGTTTTAGCTCACGTTTAAAGTTAATTGTTTTAGGGTGTGGGCAATTTTAACAGTGTTAAAATAGTATCCAAATAATCTGGTGACTATCGACTCTGAGGCTGATGTGAGCAACAATAGATGTTAAAACTTTTATGATTTGACACTTTTGCAAAAACAATTACAACTAGTTTGAGTGCAGTAAAAATATTTATTTTGCACATTCATAATACCGCTAGCCACTAACGGCAGCCATCAACACACACGGAAGTTGATCACAAGAAACAAGGAGCACCAGTAGATTCATTACACCACATCTGGTTCCTTTAATCACATATCATGTGCATGTTTTACGAAACATTCTTTTTTTGGTTTTGATTTATTGGTTTATTGGTTTTAATAATGTTTCAATTCACTAGTAATGTGACTTATGCGTTGCTCCTTTTTCCCCGGGAGCAAAAGCCCACCCAGTCACCAGTTTAATTGGATACTATCTGGACCGTAACACTGTTCGGTAAAGTTGGCAGATATTCACAGATTCAGACTTCCAGCATCAATAACTCTAACGAAACATCATCGACACACAAATTACACCTCTGCCATCGGTGTTAAATGGACACCATGCATTTTTTATCAAACACAGCAGAGTAGAAGTCTGTCTGTCAGTCCCCTCTGTGTGGTGAGATTAAAACATGAAGTTCTCATCCTCGTTTTCTCATAAATATCCAAATATCACACAAACAGAACAAGATTTCATTTTAAAACAGAAAAAAATTCTGATGTTTGGTTTTTGATTTTTCTGTATTTCTGTTTTGGTTTTAAGTCAGTAAAACAAAATAACCACACTGTTTTATTGTTATTTTGATTTGGTTTTAAAACAGAATAACCAAAGAACGAAGGGTACAGGGATGCAGGGGCCACATTATAGCTGACAGGAAATGGACTGATTCATTTTTCATGCGTGGCAACAAGACTTCTTCATATTGTATGTGCTGCAGGTTATGCTTTTTATTCGTGATGCGCAGCACGAAATGTTGTAGTGCTTCCTGGTGGGGGATTGCAAAGTGATGCATTTCAATGGGAGTTATTACCCTAACCATAACCCAAACCCTGAATGAAGTGTTGTAATAAGATGCAATTGCACAAAATAACTTTCAATCCAAAACACATTATGTGTGAAAGTCGTGTCGCGCAGCATGAAAAAATGTTGAAGTCGTGGTTGCATGCACAAAAAAGTGAAACTATTATTATAAAATCCTAAACATTTAAAACATATTATCATGTTTAACACAAAACACTTAACAAATAGCCCATCTGTTTTTAATTTGGAATATGGACATAAAAAGTGAGTTGTGATATTCCCCCCTTAATTCTACTCAGTTCTTCCCACGTGATATATCAGCACAGTGAGATATTAATCATGTCTGTATTTTCAAGGACTCATTTCAAGTCATTTGCTACATTTGTTACTCTACTCTTTTACTTTGCACGCCTGCATGTGTTAAACTATTTAAACAGATGCCCGTTCTCGATCAGCTACCCTACCAGATGCAACTTGCAAGGTTAAATCAGGTCAGATGATGGATGGTTAAAGACAAAGACATGTAATCCATGTCCGTAGAGCATGGAGAAAAAAAAATCCTGTTCCCATGGGGTCTCATCGGTCACAGTAAGAGCTTTTCTCACAGAGGTTCCCAAGCATCGAATGGCATCTTGTAATATTTCACTGCAAAAGAAGATAAGCGGGGGTATTATGGACCTTTGAGGGTATTTTCATTCTATTTTATTCTGTCAAAGAATATCGGATTCATTTGTTGAGTGCTATTTTTGAGCACACTGTCTCAGTACAGTACAGCTCCTTACGAGCAGAGTTTTGTCAACACTCATGGCTTAAAAAAATACACTGTGGTGTAGAGACTGGATAAAGCACAATCAGAAGAATTTTTCAGTGTAATTCATTACTATTTTTTGTAGCCTGGAAGTTATAAAGGCTGTGATGTTTCTTCTTGTTTTCAGCCGCTCAATCTGGATCTTTGAGAATGTGCCCACTTGAATAATCTGCAACTAAATGACAGCTGAGGTTCCTCTGTTCTGAGTTGCTCAGACATCTCTAACAGAATCTAAGAACAATGCCCCCCTATATGTATGGTATTGTTGGTCTGACACACTATACGTAGTAATCATTGTGTACCCATGTCCGGCTCACAATATACATGCTTCTATGTGTCAGAAGCTTTATAGGATTTATTGACTGAGCTAGAGTGAGAACAATACTGCTGTTTCCAGTGTGAGCTCATTAGAGTTGTGATGAAAGAGGAGGCATTGCCCACTATTTCCTCTCTCTGAGGGTCACTGAATGTGTTTGCTGAATGACTCCCACCTCCTTGGAGATGGGAAATGAGAAGAGGTTTTGACTGCTGGTAACTCTGAATAAAATGTCACTAAATGTGTCAAAAAGAATAGATTTGCTAGTCTGAATTCAAATAGTCTTTAATGGCTAAACATGAACACTTATGGACCTTTTTAGCCTGTTTTCAACAGAGAACAATTAAATTATAATTATAATTTGCAAAGCAGAGGCAGATTATTACATATCAGTTGTTTTAACAATTATTATGGTCTGTCAAATTTAAATAAAGCACATAGAGAAACCATTGAAGGCAATAGATCCATAGTTTGATTAGTGGGATGCCAATAACTTCACTAATCAGAAGAGAGATTTTTTTAAAGAGCCACCCTGTACAGCAGGGTGGCTCTTTAAAAAAGAGGGACTAGTGGGACTAGGATCAATCAAAAGCTCTAATTAATACCCAATTACATATGTATTCAGCAGAAAAAAAGTGGGTTTTGGGTTTAGTTATTCTTTAAGTATAGGGAGAGAATAGCGCGCAGCCAAAAACAACGCCGCTGTGCTGCTTTTTTGACTTACGCGCAAGGGAGAATAGACCCCGTAGTGTGCAAAGCCTGCTACACCCTTCGAATTAGGGCTGGGTGGTATGCCGGTTCATACCGAATACCGGTATATATTTTTGTTATGATATGAATTTTTAATATACCGCCGTATCGGTGTATTTGATTACACAACAATCGGAATGCTACGCTGCACCGCGTTTCAGTCAGGACCTTTTTTATGGTTGCACTTCAAAATAAAATGTAAACAGTAGTGCTCTGGTGTTAGTTACGGTGTAAATAAATAAGAAATACAATGAAAGCTTTGAAGCTACATGTGTGTATGTGCCTGCGTGCGTATGTCTCTGCTACAGGATGACAACACTCACGGACATAGACATTATATACATATATAATGTCTATGCTCACAGAGGCACGCTTAGCTTAGCATGTCGGCAGTAATGCACAAAAAAAGAGAGCAAAGCATCGCAATTCGTAATTCCTGTAATGCGGAATTAAGCCCTAGTGGAGCTGCAAACAAAACGCTACCTTATTCACCATATGAAACCACCACACCATTGAGTATGCAGCATTTGAAGCTAGAAATGAAGCTAACGCTAAAGCTAAGCTAGCAGGGCAAAGAGCGAGTGGATGTTACATGTGTGGATGCCTTAATAAACAGAGTCGGACTGTGTCTCATTGCAGCTTGTGGAATTATTCTACAATATTCACTCATCAACATTATTCACTAAAAATCTGTCATGACCAAATAAGGAGAGAAGTAAAGGGTTTAGGAAGAAAAATGACTGCAGTTATCTGTCAGTAAGCGGTAAGTGTGATAACAGTAACATTAGTCTGAAGTCATGGGCTAACACCATTGTGAGCACCAACAGGGGAAGTGACTCAATACTGGATTGCATACAAGGAGCAGAAACCATCTATCGATGTAGAACCTGTCCAATGAGGTGAGTAGAAAAGAAAAAGTATTGCAGATGCATGAACTGAACTAAGTCTGAAAGCACAGAGATTTGCTGTTTGATGTGTTTCGTGCTGAATAAATGCAGTACAGTCAAGGTTGCCATGCTGAGTCCTCACCCAAAACATCTGCAAAGGGAACATGATATCTGAACTTCACCTTGGAATAAAAGAGTGTTGACTTTATTTCTAACATCATAGTGGTGGCCAGATACATCACGTACAAGGGTGTAGGTTTGATTTTTGACGTTGGTGGGGACATAAACCACCACCACGCGCAGAGGGAGAAAAATTGTATACGTTGTTAAGGGGTGTAATGAAAATAATGTAATAGTGCAAACCACTGCATTAAACTTTGCATTATACAAAAATATACAAATAATTAACATTGACAACAAAACACAAGAACGTAGACTGCTATTATACAGAAATGTGTTGTTACAGGTCTTCTAGTGCCTTAGTCATTATTCTTTCTTTCTATTTTTTGTACATAGATCCAAATATACGCTGCGATTACACCTTCAATCCAAATAGCCCAAAATCTACTGCCTTGCTCTTGTACAGGCAGGCAGCATCACATTTATGAAGTCAATAATTATACATTTTATACTTTGTGTAAAAACTATTTACATGTGAATTACAATACAGTGTTATGGCCTATGATGAGGCCTCACCTGTAACTCCACCTGACCTCTCCCTGAACTAGGTCTACCAGCAGCACCCTGAATTAACACATGGTGCCAGCCTGACATCAACTTTGTACAATGCATTACCTACTGTACATAAGCAGTCAAACATGCAGAAAAACATTTAGTATAGCACCATGTCAAGTTTACCTGTATCCCTGAATATTCTCTAGCTACAACCAGGCCTGGGTTCCTCTGTCACCTGATTAATGAAATATTGATGCTAGAGCAGTGACAGCACAACTGAAATCTAGAAGATTAGTATTATTCATTAGGCCTACTTTTAATTCATATTGCAGCTAACACTTGAAATTCAATTATTTTTCTTTCTTGGTAATTGGCATGTTGCAACAACCAACTTGAATAGGTGCATATCGCCAGCTACTGTACATGTTTTATTTCATTACTATCAAGCTCTTGTTGTTGCGGTGCTTTTATGTGCAGCAACAACATGTGCTATGAGTGAAAAAACACTTGGAAACAATGTTTTACATTCATTAACGTTAGTCTATGAGGGGAGACTGCTTTCCTGAGGTGACTTACACTGTTTCATGAAAAATCTTCTGACATCAACTTCCACCTTTCTCTTCTTGCCCGACAATCAGACGTGTGTCACAACGCACGCTAACAGCAACATGTCTATGGAGAGGGTGCTCAGAGCATAGAACATGCGCAGAAACTGAAATTGAGGGTGTAAAAACAGCACATCACAGGTATTAAACAGTAAAGTGGCTTATGAAACTGCTCCGCATGCTGGTCTGCGCGTGCTCACGTTTGAGCTGAGCGCTCGAACAAAATTTCTCCATTCTCTCAGATTCAATGTGAGCGCTCGATCGTATTTCTCAGCACGTGCGCTGTGTTTTCTCAAGGGGTGAAACGTCATGGTCCACAGCTTCTTTTCCCTTCAACCTTAATATTGGTGGGGACATTTCAGCCATCGTTTGAGATCGATATGGACACGTCTATACGGTTCATACTCAATTCTACGCCTATGATGTCGCACCACAGCAAGATATAAAACATGGAAAGAAGACAATTCTGCAGCTTGCTCTGTTGGGGAAATACTTTTGTCCTTCCCTCTGTGAGGATGTGACTTTAAGACAAACCTCGTGTCTAAGCTTAGCTGCAGATCTGATGCCCCCATTTGATGAAAGGAATTATGTGCACAACCAAAAAGTAAAAACAGCTCTTGGATTGTTGAAGAAAAAAGGACTTTATATGTGTAGGCCTTTATCTAATTGCAATGCAAGGGGGGATCAAAAAGAGCATCTAAATGCTGCTCAATATGTGGCTCCTCATTCAAATTAACAGGACTTCCAGGATCTGCTCACTATTATTTATTTATTTTGGTTTTTTTTTTTCATTTTGTGAAGGCATTAAAATACTGTGCACACTTTCAGACAACAAACTGTACATTGGTACATCTTTTGGCGCTCACAATTAAGATTTTTATGCTACAAAACAAGGAACAAAATACAGAAGAAGAAACAGTAAAGATATATGTGCTCACTATTATTTAAGCAGAGCTTTTGTTGTCTGTGGAGTCTATTTTTTTTTAGCAGGTCAGAGTTTTTTTGGCAGCACAGGGGGCACACAGCATGAGGCCAGTGGTCATAAAGGTGTGACTGACGGGTGTGTATTTGAATTTTTGTTTTTTCTTGTAAGGGTTTGGCTGTATGTGTGTATGTGTTTTGGCCCAAGGAGTATTAACAGTCAACTTCTCTTCTCTTATCACCGTGCTGGGGAATGTGAGGGAGCTGAGCAGACTCAACTCAAGCGTTTTCTCTGTCACGCAAATGTCAACATGCTCACCTTAATTTCAGCTGAATCCCAGCTCTAGCAGCTCATTGGTCTCTGATTAATTTCCAACATTATGTTGAATCAACAGGAGAGCAGAGAGCAGCTCCAGCAGGCCGACACTGAGGCGATGACTTGTCTATGTGCCCTCTGGACAGGAGAGCGCTCTCTCTGACAACAGCTTCACACCTCAGCGGCATTCACACTGATGACAACTGCTGTCAGTAAGCAAGGGAATCATAGCTGCTATGAAAAGAAACTTCAAAGCCTCATGCTCACTGTCTGAAAGCCAAAACGTTCAGTTCAGTTTATTTTATTTGTCTAGTAAAAGGAAAAAAAGTAACTTGTACAGATAGAAATATGCATTTAGAAAATGTCAAGCAAAAACAAAAGTTTATTATTTGCCTGTCCTTTATTTCCTCTTATAAATCCTAAACTTCAATATTAATATCTTGTAGAGTAGCTAATAAAAACAAATGTATTCTGGTAGGAAGTAGCGTTGTTAATTGGTTCTCGTCCAACACATTTTAGTCAAAGTATTTCAATTCAGCATATTTTTGTGTAAAAATGTGGGAGTGACTTCCCTCTATTGAAACTCAGATATTTCAATTGAATTTTGCTATTGGTTGAGAATGGTGGTTTGTGACATTCTAGTGGCTTCTTACGTCACTAACCACCACTGTTGGCCCCGCCCCCTATGATAAAAACTAGCACATTTGGTTGGATTGAGAGAACTGTGAATAGAGAGGTATAGTATAGTGAGTAATGAGTAGCTAGTTAGCATAGCATAGATTGTTCTTTGGAGATTCTATAGGATTGAATGGGTGTGTCTTACATTCTCCATGAGCCCCGCCCACAATCAAGGCATTTTTTTGAATTTCCAGCCAAAACCTTGGGATTTAGTTACTATTTAAATTTGTTGTATAACCTTGAAAAACGGAGTTGTTCATTGCTTTTGCTTGGAAAAATTGAATGGATTGAATGGATTCACTTTTTTCTAAATCACTTGATTTAATGAACCAGACTGTGTATCGTTACATTTATCAAAACATTACCCAAACAATTGTCTGTATGTTCCCTCTGTGTGTTCTCTACATGCTGCAGTACTGTTGTTACTACCATTTGTACTAAATAAGTTATTTGTATTTTATCACCTTTGATGCTATGCTATGTTATGCTCTAAACAATAATTTGTTGTGATATTTATATGACAATGACAATAAACGATTGATTGATCAACACTACAACTGTTCCCCAGTTTGACTCCAATAACAGAAACGCATACTTTTACTCTTTGTTGGCTTTTGACACAACAAGCAAAATTAGACTCTTCGTTGTGACTATTGGTTTTCCCTTTGTTTTGTAACCTGCTGACTTGTTGATGGGTTGTGAATCTGCCTCACCCGGGGTTTCCACTGGATGCGTCTCCACTGGGCCACGGCACCGATCCGGTTTTGCCCCACTGTCCGCCGTCCAGTAATCCCCACCGGTTGCGATTTGAGTGCGCCACGGTACAGTTCGGTTGGACGACTGTGAGACAGAGGAGTTCTTGCAAAATTTATATAATCGCGCGAGAACGCAGTTAAAGGTATGTGTTATAATTGCAACAATAAACAGATAAACAGGTCAGTGTTCCTAACAAAGGAGTACAAGAAAGTTGGACTCTCTGGATTTGTCATAGCCACATTTTTTAGCAACAGTTGCTGCAGTTTACAGTGCAGTTACAGTATGAGATGAAACAATATAGTGAATGTGATTTTTGTTTTCACACATTATGACGTTTTGGTGATGTAGTTACTTGAAATATAATCTGAAATGTTTTATTTTGAAAAGTAACCGGATATTTTATTGGGGAGTACATGCTGAACTTCCTGTTTAGCTTCATTTACTCTGTGCTGATTGATGCGTCGTGCTCAGGTGTAGAAATAGAAGTCCTGCGTATACCTGGCGGAGGGCACTGGAGTGTCGGAGATGGGAAGGAGCAGACACGCACCACAGCGGACCTGGTGGAAATCAGCTCTGGTAGTGCGGCGGAGATGTAACGCAGCGAAGCCGCATCCAGCGGAAATTGGGGGTCAGGCCCAACACCAGAGGCTGACATCAAAAATGTCCTTCTCCATTTAACAATCATTTCCTAGTGCTTTGTGTTTCTGAAGAATCATTGCTCTTTGGGTGTAAAGGATGAGCACCTGGGCCCCACCAGACTGGAGAGGAGCAATGTGCTTGTAGGCCAACAAGTGGATCATAAAGAAGACAGTCGTTCCAGACATGGAGTGCTCTATTGTCAGTGGTGCAGCAGCAGGAGCTGGAGTGGCTACATTGTAGAGGGCCAGGAGAGTTGGAAAAACGCTGCTCATTATCGTGAGACTGGAAATAAGAATTTTCTGTTACGGGATTTATAATATGGCAGGTTGTTGAATTACAGGAAACGTTCTTATGCATAGGTTGGAAATGTGTTGATGTAAAGACACAAAAATGAAGGTTTGTTGAAAATTGGCAAACGGTTGACTAGCACCTTGATTTTTGACCGAGGTCAGTGCAGACCATTTTTGTGCAGCGTGTCATTTCCCGTCTGGTTGGTGTCTCGCTCAAAAGCCTTTGCTCGTTTATTTTTACAGTTTCCTCTTTCTCCTTTTATTACAAATAGCTTTCCTCCATAAGGAGGGGCAGGTGGGTCTGAAACTTCTGTATGAAGGAAAATCATCCCAGTGTACGGCCCCCTGGACCCAACCCCCTACTCCTTAGCACACTTGCTCACAATGGGGTCTCTGTAACACTGGCTACAAACGTATTCTCGCCTCCCCCAAAACAGGAAACCAGAATCTGCCGAGCTCTTGTTTTTCTATGAATTTCCTGCTTCACTGCCCCTTCCCGAGAGTATTATCTTAATTTTTTTTAGTTCCTCTCTGATTGTTTATACCTGATGAACTTTTTCCTCTTTTGGGGAACTAATTGCTCTCAAGTCACAATGAAGTATGAGGAAGAACATTTACAGCAAAGAATAAAATGATGGACATTTCCCTGAATTTAAATAATATATTTAGTTTGTTTGTTTGGTTAGTGCAAAAAGGACAACTCTTAAGCCAATAAGTATGTTTAGTCGCTAGAAAACAGGATTCTTTAACTTACAAATCGGGATCCAAAAGTAGCGTAAGTCATAGACCTGGTTTGAGTTGGTCGTATACATTTGCCTGCTCCTTTTTTCACAAATGTATTTTTTGCTTAACTTAATCTGCTTTGGTAAAAAAAAGATTCAGTAAAAGTGAATCTTTTCCTTTTCAGCATCATCACGTTACACATTTTGGTTTGGCATTAAACTGCTTTTCTTTTTCACCTCAATATAATATTCTGTATTACTTAAGATACATTTGGGTTTGGAGGGGGTGATTGGGGGTTCTATTTTACTACCATTGCAATTACTATATTGTATTTAGTAGTGTAGTGTATTCATTTTATGTCCAGTCCTGCCTTTAGGAGTGCAAAAAGACAACTGCCACAATGTCAGTGTTACTAACATTAAAAGTGTTATCTATTCTAGTCATGTTGACAACATCAAATGTATGTATGTATGTATGTATGTATGTATGTATGTACTGGGTTTCCCCCAGTGTTTCATAGGTCTAGCGGGCTGCCAGGCTTTTCTTGCCCTCCTGCCAGGCTAAGTGTCACTTGTTTATTTATTTTAAATAGGTTTTTTTGATGGTTCATTAGTCTTTTTGAAGCTGAACATTGTTTTTTCATCAGGAGCGGCTCCTACCACCTTCTATATATCTTTGCTCAGAGCTGTGTGCACGTTATGAACTTGATTAGTGGTAGATATATCATCATTCCCATTGGTAAGAATATGTCCCTGTTACCGGGAGCTCAGCGCTGATGAAAGGACTATTGCAGCAACACATTATCAGTAGGGTAAAACTAACCTGTCTCATGCTCGTCACTCTACCTGAAGCTGTGACGAGCAGCGACACATCACGCGCCGCTACTTAGTTAAGACCAGACACCCACCCAACAAAGCGAACCAGTCTAATGTCCTCCGTCAGATCCACCCAAAGTTCCCGCAAACATGGTGAGGGTGCTTTGCTAACTAAGCTAAGCTAACCCACCAACACATAGACTGGGCTAAGTGCTAACGCTAACCACTTCATGAAAGGAAGAGACGAGTAAAAAGTGCAGGGCAAACTGTCATTAAACCACAAAGGGCCACAGATGTACTCATGGTCAGATTTAACACTTTTATGGAAGGATAAAAGCTAACATGTCATAATAAATTTTGGCGTAAAGCTATCGTCACTATTCATCCGTCACAACTTGTGAAACGCAATATTTTTAATTATATTTTACATGTTCACAGACAAAACTGGCCCCTTTAGACAGTAATGTAAATATTGTCATTATTACACCAGAATATCCCATTAGTAATGCTCTCATTATATTAATAATTAAATCTGATAAAGTTTAATTATAGTAAATCAGTGAGATATTTACCAACCATAACTTTATGTAACTCATTATCAGATGTAAAATAACAACAAAGTCATCTCAATGCGCTTATCAAAAATATAAAATGCATAATAAGAAAGAAAAAACCCAACAAGATCCACATGAACAAGTATTTAGCCATTTAACAAAATCAAGATCGTAAAACACCAGTAAAGAAACATAAACAATTATTCAATATAGCCGCCATACTCTCCCAACAAAATATATCTCATGACACGGCAGCGCATCCGTTGTTTGTGTTGGAAACACAGAAACACGGAGAAAATGACAACAACAACAACAACAACAACAACAACAACAACAGTAATCAATCATTCAATTCACTAATGCACTCTGAAGGTGCGTATAGCCGTTAGCATAGCGCGGTTACGTCCAAAGGCAGCATAGAGAGCTGCCTTTTTACGGAAATGGTTTTCATCTTGGGGAACTGACTGCGCATGCGCAAACACATAAAAACACATTATGGGAACAGAGGCAGAGCAGCAATGTGCTTTTGGGAGAGGGCGTGGCCTCCTCCTGCCTTACAGCGGAGTGAGACTGTGCAGCGCCTGCTGTTTAGGCATTTGGTCTATAAAAAGCACAAAATGCTGACACTTTCAAACTTATAGATACTGTAGACTATCGGAAATGGAAAAATAAATAATTTATAATTATATTATAATTATAACACAATCAAAAAATCAATTCACCCTTGGGTAGGCACTGACTGCACGTCACTGGATTCTAGTGTTGATTCAATTTAATTTGTGTTTGTAAGGAACCTGTTTACACCTTAAGTTGGGAGTTAAGTTTATTTATTTATTTATTCTTTTTTTTTGTCGTAATTTAAAAGATTGTAGACACATGGAGCAAATAATTGTATGATTTGTCATCCGATTCGCTGATTAATTGTTTCAATAATCGATGACTAGTCAACTATTAAAATAGTCGTTAGTTGCAGCCCTAGACTCTACATCATTGCACTAGCAATGAGATGGCAGCAAGCAAAAGCAAAAGTAACCAATAAATAATGTAATACAGTACACTGACTAAAATGAAATATCTATTATGAAAGCAACTAATAGCTTTCACGTTTTTCATGTTGTAGACATGTCAATCACTGAAGTCTATACAGTGAGTTCCCTGGTTTTACCCCTTGGCCATGTTTGTTTTTATTTATGTTAATTTATTTTACTTTTAAATGTGACCAGCAATGGCTTGTTTTAAGATTCACTAGGATTTTACTTAAGTGAAAACAATTGATTAGATTTATTTTAATTGTATTTTTTTTTTGTGTTTGTTAAAATCGTATTTCAAGATTGTGCCTTATTATAAGACTCTACGTTTAAGTATTGTTAATAAATGGCTTATGGCTTATAATAATACAATAGTCATAATTTCAAAATTCCATTTTTTTTTTTTTTTTTTTATAAAAACACAGTGGGCATCCGGTGGGCTTCTCTACCACCAGGCTTAGCACGTTTTCTGGGGGAAACCCTGTATGTATGTATTACTAATGAATAGAAGACACATCTAAACTACTTCAGATATATTTTAAGGTATGAAACTAAAGTTTCATACCTTAAAATAAGATCCATGGGGAGCAGCCATGTTTGTTGAATCGTCCGGTACAGTGTTCACATCAGATCCCACCTTCCTGCTTTGATTTTTCTCTTTATTTACAAATTTGTAGTGATTTCCTCTGTATTTACATCACAATATTTTTGTTTATCACTACAGAAAACACAAGGATTTGTAATGGAGCTACTTTTGACGCATATAAAGCTGTTATTGTGAGCTCTTGTTACAGCGGAGCAGCTAGAACCTGCTTTTCGGCTGCACTATTTACTTACTCGATATGACAAGATCACCCTTACACGAGTGAGATAGATGGCAAGTGAAGAGACTGGGAGAACATTGAAGCAATTTAGATGAGGAAAAGGAGAACGTAATGGTGGAGCTGAAGGCATCCCCAACGCTGTGATGTCACTACGAGTGTCTGAGGTTGATAAAATGGCGCTGACTGGGATTTTTTTTACTCATGGCTGCTAAACCAGTGCTTCTGAAGAGACTTACCTGACTAAACCGCTTGTATTAAATATGATACTTGATAGAGCTTGCAATTAAAATTAATTGCAGGTACCAACTAAGAAATCTGTCTCCAAGTGTAGAGTTTAAAACAATAAAGATACAATTATTAAGTCATTGTTGGCCTTAAAATGTTTGGTTTGTTCAATGCATAAAGTTTCCAGTTGCTCAAAAAAAAAAAACACTGCTGTGAAGGGCATACTTTGGAAAATGTTGTACTTTTTCAGTTTTAAGCCTATGAAGAGGAAGAATATCTGATTTGATTTAATTTAGTTTTCTTCTTTATGTACTGAGACCATCGATGAGAAGAGGAGGAGAAAAAAGAAGGTGGGAGAGAAGATAGGCTAAAACAAAGTAGAAAATAAATACAAGCGGAAGTGGGGGGACGGAAGACTAGAGAGTGCTCCAGTTCTTCAGGAGGGCAAGGCCATTGAAACCATATCAAGTTTGCTTTAAGAGTGTGAGCGAGAGTTACTGGCATATAGAGCGTACAATTTGGTAATGGGCTTATGAGGGGGCTCGCTAGCTGCTTCAATAAACCCCCATATCCATGACAGAGCAAGGCTCGCAATACAAACACGCCCCGTTCCTTCAGTTTATCTGAGAGACACATCTGGACTCTATCAACTCCAGCAGCACCCCTTTTCTGTTTCCACTCTCCAGCACGCTTAACCCCTTCCTCACCCACTCCACCCTGTAGTGTCATGCACTCTCATTAGGTGACCGAGATCCATTCAATGGCGTGAGCTTAGAAAAGCACATGAACACAAATGGTAATTTCCCCCATGTTAGAGGGAAACAAATGCAACCCTGGGCCAGAGTGGCCTTCGCTCTGCTCAGAGAGCTGAACTTTGTCTTAACCAGACCGGTCTAGACATTAGGGCTCCATGTCCTGTCTATACACAGACTGTTTTTGCACACCACACTGGTACCACCTCTGTTATTTACACACTCACCATGCTAATTTGCTAAGCCTGTGTGGAAATAATGTTAATCTAACCCAAACAACCCAAGATTTTTTCAAGACATATTGTGGGAGTGTGCTTTCCTTCACTTCCTTCTTCCCTCCTTTTTTTCTATTTCCCTTTCACTCGAGCCACCAGCATACCATCTTTAGCCATCTCGGCTCCACTTCCACTTTGTCAGATGGCAAAGTTGTTTAGGTTGGACTCGTTCCTAACCTCTACTGCTCAGAAGGCCAGAGGCAAATTCACAGTTTTAAGGTTTGAAGGGATTCTAGCCTGACAAAAGTACAATCATATAAAAAATGATAGTAAATTTGCCTTTCTGTTATCAACCACCCCTTTACAATTGTAAACTTTCTATGGACTATATCTTATACATATCTGTGAGTTCTCTTTCCTCATGTGAGCAGTTGGTCAAAGGTTCTACCATAAATCCTAATCCTTGTTCTTTTCTCAAGTGTTACTCAGAACCAGTTCTTCATTTCCTGCTCCTAAATACAGTTAAAGATTGTCATTTCTTGTCAAGGCTTTTTTGCTGCATACTCCTCAGTAATACAAACACCATTAAAGTCATTCTGCCAACATCTTGACCCTCCAAACAGTCCAAGCCACAAGTCTCATGTTGGCTTTTAGAGCTGTCCACAGCAAACTTTTTGCTGCTTCGTCATCCATCATCATTGCTGCCCTCTGCTCTCCCTCCCTCCCTCTTCCCTTCTCCTTCTCTCCCCGTAGGGTGAACAGCCGTGGTAATGAGGGCCCCTTGTGCCCTGCCTGCCTGTCCTGTGTCCCATGGTGCAAGTGGGGCCCTGTTGGACAAGAGCCAGACTACCTCAGCCTTCCTAGCTCATTATTCTCATTACCTTGCTTCAAATCAGCGCGGGACAGGTTGCTGGGATCTGTCCACAGCTCCTAAAAGTCCATGCTCATTAGCACCGCTCCAGCACAAGCTCACTTTCCAGAGGTGGAGCTACTCAAAAGGTGCATAAGTGCTGTACCAAAAGCCTGAAGGTGAATCGGCTTGATTTTGTATTCATACAGATGAAATACATACATAAATTCAACTGGTGTGTTCATCCCCATGGTTGGAAAAGAGGGAGGTATTCCATGGTCCAAATGTAGCTGTTGGATGGTAAGAGTGTTTAAAAGAGCTAGAAAAACACAGCAGTCCGGTAAGAGGGTAAAAACAAACACGCCTAAATTGCCCCTCTGTACTCTGGTGGTTTGGCAGGTTGTGAAGGCAGCAGTGGCTTTGAGGAGGTTTGTCCCAATGAAAGGGCCAACTGTGCAGATTGCTGCACTGTTTGTAACTCTGCCTGAGGGGAGCATGGTCTCTCCCTTACACCGACTGACCAGACAAACATCTAACCCTGAATATACCTATACTTACATGTTAGGTAATGATTGGATGTGTGTGTGTGTGTGTGTGTGTGTGTGTGTGTGTGTGTGTGTGTGTGTGTGTGTGTGTGTGTGTGTGTGTGTGTGTGTGTGTGTGTGTGTGTGTGTGTGTGTTTTCGAAGAGATGAGATGCCGTGTGCTTCCCTCCTCAGTGGTTTGGCTTCTGACTACAGCAGTGACCACATAATATGAGTAACTGCTTACGGCTGCTGCAAATGACAAGCAAATGCCAATGAAGTGCTGGAAACAATGACAATGATTAAAATCACACCTTCACCTTTTACTGTATAAACTATTATCTGATCGAATTTGGTCTTTAATAAACCCTGAGAAACTGAGAAACAGACACATTCAATGTGGCACTTTTCCCAGCACACATGATATTTCCCATGAGCTCAGATGTAATATTAAGCTGCGAGTGCTTCAATTAAAAGTTGAAAATGTCAGACCTCCACTGCAGTGTGTCAGAGGGCCAAGCAGAGGTGGAGGCATAGAGGTGAAATGAGGCCGGCGTTATTAACATGAAGCCCTCGTCTTTCAGATGCCTTAATCTCTGCTGTGGAGCTGGTGTAAGTGCAACTCAGTGTGTGTTAGTTTGTAAGGATTTTAGTTAAGGTACTAAGGAGGCTCCACCCTGGTACATCCTGCAAGTTTATCACTGCTGCAGGTACCGAGGCCTGCTAGTGTGTGAGCTCAGGTTACCCGACCCTCCGACCCTGCTGAGCCACAGGGAGCCTTTTCTATACTTAAAAAAAAAACAAGCTACATCAACTCATTTTACATCAAACGTTCCCAGCAGCAGATTTAGTGGGGTTTCAGATTTATGTTAGTTATTCACACAGATCCATTGCCTGGGTTTCTATGTAGAGTCATTTTTCCACGGCTTTAACTTTTGTCTTTGGATGCCAGGCTTTTGACGTGAGATTAGAATTCTTCTCACAGCATTATCCAAGACATATATATAAAGTAATTTCCGTGTTTGTTTTTTATTGGCACATCAGAAGTAGGCTCTCTCAGGTAGGTATACTAATAAGCTTACGACTGCAGGAGATTATCATATTTTTCCTGGTTTCAGCATTTTTGAGAAGCACTTCATGGGTGGCAGCTCCCAGTGGCATGTGGAACTAATATCCCTCACCCTTACCCACCCTTCCCCTTACACAGAATAAATGTCTACAGTATTCAGGCTGAAGCCGCAGCATGTGGGCTGTTGCTGTAAAGCTTTACTGGGATGCACTGTGAAACAGCACACCTCAAAAACATTGGTGGGAAACACACTCAAGTATTTCTTGGGTGAAAGAGTCGACCGTTGAAGTACAGTGTTGTTTAATAGAGAAGAAAAAGATATTGTGCAGACTGCAGCCTCAGTAGTGTATTATGTTTGATCATAGCAGATAAAGTCATGCTTTTAAAGAAATTCATGGCAAGACCTCAATGAACCAATAAAATACTACTATAATGTTGGGGCCAAGTCTGGAGAAACAGACACAAGCCAATGTAAGTCAGGGGAACTTGCATCATTTTCCTGTATGATTTTAGTTTATGACCCAACATGATGTGCATAACCTTTCCCAAGAAATAATCTCATATTTTACTTGTCTCACACCTCATTCAGAGAGATTAGGATCCTGTTGAAGTGCATTAGACCCAGACCAATCTGACAACCCAAAACTTCTGCCAGATACTCTCTTATCTTGTCGCGTAGAGTAGGGTTTACCTGATATTGAAGGAGTGAAGAGTAATTATGCAATATTTTTAACATAAATCTATGATAGCTGTTCTATCACCCTCCCTGCTGGAACAAAGCCTGTGACTGGATAAATGACAGAGTTCTTTCAGATCAAGACAAAGATCAGAGGTGATACATAGTCATATAATCTAAAGCTAATGATAACAATAAACCTTCTGCTTGAGTTTGTGCAGCAGTGAAAACCAAACAAGGAGTAAAAAGAAACTAGATACTCACAGCTTCTCCAAAGCATGAAGTCCAAAGAAGGATCCATTTCTCAGAACTCGGATTTTGTTGTGGCTTAATATTCTGCAAAAAAAAAAAAAGAAGTGAAAATGAAAGTTAGAAATGTAAGGCATGGACCCAGTCAAAACACAATAATGGAAACAACCATCTCAGGAAGAACATAAGGCCAAAGTGAAATGTCCACTGGGGCCATAGTCACATGAGAGATTAGCTTGATCGGAGGAATTAGCCCAAGATGTTTCCAATGTAACCAAACACAGAAAAGGATATCAAGATTAGGAGATAAGCTCTAATCTCCTCAATCGTTTCACATACATCAAAAGAAAGCCTTTCCACAGCAAACAAATGCCATGTTTTTTTTTGCTATACAGGTCGTGGCAAATCTTTAGCATCATTGGGCTCTTATAAGACCAAAGAGTGGTCTGCTGTAGGACCCCCAGGAAAAAATGATACAAGCACTTTGTTGGACAACCTACATATAAAATATAGTAATGAGGAGCAGATTGAAGTTACAATGCAATGCTTAGGAAACATTTATATTAGTTGTCTTGATGCCGCATCACCACTCTCTAAAATAATTAAGAATGGAATAAAAAAAAGCACAAGTAATGCAATAAGCCTGTTGTTTAGTGTTGTTAAAATTGTTAGTAAATCCCCAAATGTCTGAATTTAGCTCCAATGATCATCTCCCAATACCAGTTCAGAATCTTCTAGATCAAGGAAATCTTTCAATTTATCACCACAAATAAAGATTTGGTGCAGCATAATTTCAAAATATTACAAATACTGAATTGTGTAAAAATATTATGTAATATTATATGTTCAGAAAGCTTTGTCAAAAACATCACTGCTTTTATTCAAACAGGAAATCAAAAAAATATAGACGTAACTATGCATCATTTCAAATCCAAACTCTCGCTGCCAATGACGTATATGTACGTCAATTGTGTTTTTCAACGGGGGTTGCTAGGAGACAGTGTGACGGAGCTCTTCCATGAATATAAGCCTTTTACTATGATGTAGTGACCAACTGATGCCATGTAGGTGGCAGCAGCTTACCTTTGGATGAGAGATTAGCCATGATAATCACTATCGCTGGGGAGGGAGAAGCCAGGGACGAGGCAAAAAATGGCGCTACGAGGGAAGATTGTGAAGCTCCTAGCAGCTCACTCACACTCGAGCAGAGCATGTGTGGACTTAAGTGGACTATAGAGAGTGTCGCGATCGTGAGAGAAAACGATCAACAAACCGAGGCAAACGGTGAAACTTGGCATGTCTGGGAGGAGGAGGAAGTTGTGTGTGTAGCGATTGATGGGGGAGAGACTTGGTGGAAGGCCTAAATACAGTAAGAAAACCATACAACTCTGGCCCAGATAGCAAAATAATAATTTTGCCATCAAAAGCCTGGTTTCAGTGTTATTTTTGTAAATTTATAGAAGGAAACCAATGTTGAGGTGTCAATAAAGCAAAAAATAAAATAGTTTCAAAGTCACTGATGGGATTTTTCAGAAAAAGGCTGTTTTCTCAGCTTTTTGCTCAGAAACTAGCATTTTGTGTTAAACTTACCAGTATTCAAGTGCTGAATAAAGAAGATCAAAACAAGCTAGAAACAACATTTTTAATGAAAGTAGAGAGTCTATTTTTTCAGAATCTGGTTTCAGATTTTAGATTGTCATAGTACAAAGTATTCTGTGGGTCTTTAAAAATTTGTCAAAATGCTCTAAAATGGCTGGCAGTGAGGAGAGTAGCTGTTCTGAAGATGGCTGGCGGTGAATGAGTTAATCCTTTCAAAGACATTTCACTGGTACCACACAATGAGTTAATGATAACCAGCTATAAACAATGTGGAGGAAAATATCTGTTTAATAAGAGTTTTATTTTGTTTTTCTAAATAAAATTATATTTAACATGTGATTAAAACATGTTTAAAATACTTTTCTTATGATTAACTTACCACCAGTCAGTATATATACTGCTTTGAAAAAAGCAGTATATATTATATTATATATATTATAAAACAATTTTATAGGGTTTGAATAGATTGATAGCTCCCTTTCAAAATAAAAGAAGCTTTTGCAGATGCAGATGCAGATATACATTTATTATTTTTGGACTGTTGGAGAAATTGAGAGAAAACCCTAATAAGCAAAAGTCAGAGCATGGGAACTTCTTATAGAAAAAAAAAAAAAAAAAAAAAACTCAGCCCAGTAAGTACAGCTAGAGTTTTTGCAGCTTTATAGATGTTTGTGAACAGCTAGTCTAATCCTACCTAATAAAACACAAAAACTGCTGCCGATTGGATTACTTTAAGAGTCAGGGTTTTTCCACTTATTAGAGGGTGATGCTTTCAGACCAAATTAACTGAGAGACAAGCTTGGGGTGGAAAAACAAATGTTCTAAGAATGACATATGCATCACAATTTTAAGACAGGATGGGGTGAGTAAACATTCGAACATGTAGCCAGGTATTTCAACTTAATTCATGTCGAGATTGACGTGAATGATGGATGGATGAATAAATTCTGCATTTGAATCACTAGTGCCAGTAAATCCAGAGACCTGTGCGGTACACCTCTTATCATTACACAGCCTTCAGGTTCACAGCACATTGTTTCCCTCCACATGCTGCTTAATGAGCTGTTTGTGACACAAGTGGGTTCCTAATCGAGAGTGGAGCAGCGTGTGTGTGCCCCTAAAAGAGGGAGCTGACTGTGAACAGGCTGTGAGATTTACAGATTCACAACCCCCCCCCCCCCCCCCCCCCCCAAAACATCCTGCCACATCAATAAAAACTCTGCGCCTTCCAACTCCATCAATGGCCAGATTTATTTATCCAATCAAGGTCCAAAAAAATGACCTGGTTTTACTCACTTTTTTGCTCTTTACTGACACAGCATCAGGCTGATTTCAAGATGGAAATGTGTTTTCAATCATGTAGAAGACAAAATAATGGGATAATGGATGTTGTTATTTTCCCTTGAAGATGTTTATTATATCGTGATTAAGATTCTCAAACAGTAATCATGACAGTAAACTTAATAGTGATTATGATGAGCAATGCAGCCATGAAGGATTCTTTAAAAGAATTGCAGCTGTTACACAACAACAACAACAACAACCCAATATTGTGTTGGTCCTCGTCTAATCTTCAGTGGTAGGAGAATTCATTTGGAATACTTTTCCTTGTACTTTTCGATAATGATAGTTTTTCACCTGCAGAAAACTATAGCAAAAGAGTGTAAATGTAAATAGATGCATGATGATGAAAAAACAACAATCAGATCTGATTTCCTTTTCTTCGGATTTTTGGGAAAATTATTATAAATGTGACGTCTTTTTAGAACACACTTTGCAAATGATTAAAATTATCAATTATGCACAGAGTGAGCAGTCAAGATTAAATAGAAAAAAGCTTAATTTTTATTTTCATAGGATTGTTTTTTGTCCCTTTTATGGCTCTTATTGATATACACTATAATGAAACAGTGTGCATGATTTTTATTCATCATCTTAATTTGTGCTCTGTACACAAATATGTGTATTCAGTATGTCATAATGTGGATTGCAGGAGTCTATCTGAGCCCACATTAGCCACAAAAACACTTTGCAAACCTCTTTAAAAGAATATCAGAATTCGAAAAGAATGCAAATGAATAAATTGGAACCAAAGCTCAATATATAAAAATTATTTCTGTTAAAACAGCATAATCTGTTTTCCAAAGCATTAGTACATTTTGTGCATGATAACAGTCATTGCATATGGGCTGTGAATGAAGACAAAGAAGAAAATGACAAAAACTAAAAATCTGACTCGATAAAACCAGACACGTGAGCAAATCTGAAGATGAGGAAGGGTCAAGCATTGAAATGCACTGATTTAGTGAGATACTAACAATGTTTAAATTATCCCGGAAATGCTAGAATGCCTCTCCAAAATTTTTACAAGCAGCTGTGGTCAAAAACTCACTTTTAATCTTCGGACTCATATTCCCAGGTCGTAGTTTAGACCATAATTCAAACGATAAGGTGACATCACTGTGTTGAATCCACAGTGATTTGTCAGAGTTATTGGGTCAAAAGATTCTAAAGTACACGCTGAACTGAAGCAAGCTCTTGAGGCGTAGCCTCAGTTTGAACCTTGAGTTCCAGGTCGTGGAGTGTCTCACTTGAATTTGGGTGGAGAATCTGTCATATAAATGGATCCAGGCATGAGATGAAAGCTGCAGAAGACCCAGGACTGCCTGAATAATTCAATACAGATAATAGAGGAGAAAGTCACATCTGGCTAAGAAACAAGGCATTTAATTCAACACAGGCCGTTTGGATGCAGACAGTTCCTCTCGGACTGAGACTATTCAGCAGGAAAAAGAAACTATTAGTCAGAGGATAATTACACATGTTTGTTTATGAGTGGGTTCTAACAGCCAAATTTGTGCTTGTTTGAAAAGAGCAAAGTGACTGAAAGAGACTCTCAATACTGATGCCACACAAAAATGCACAAATGTGTTAATGGTATACTGATGATGTGCACGAATCTTCATATCACAGTTGTCATGTTAACACATTTTAGTGACTTTGAAGAATGAGCTTAAGCTATAAACTCTTGAGAAGGAATTCCTCCCACATCAACAATAGAAAAATGAGCAGAGTTGCAGAAACTTGGGGACTACTGAGGGTTGATGTTTGGAGTCCAGTCAAAGTGAAGGACATTGTTCTTTCATAAACAACACACAGAGCACTGCTCTGAGAAAGAGAAGCAGGCAGAAATCTGTAAACAGACAGAAATAGTCTGCATTCCCATCAGGCTAAACAGGAAACCCAGCCAATTAGCTGTTTATTCAGAACCCGGTTTCAGAGGTCAGGGGCTGCCGAGCGAGCGTTTCCTGGACAGGCGGTACAGCATCCGGGGGCAGGTGACAGCCGAGGCGTGTGAGGGGGTATCCTTCCATCACTGGAGGGTTAACAAAGCTTCACAAGCAGCAAATATGAGTAGCTTTGTAGTTATTAAGGTCCTCGCCTTCAGTTGGTCAAATACTTGTTCAGTGCTGTGTTGCCACTGAGGCCTGACCGTACTCGAGTGGCTTCTTTCTGTTCGACATAAGTGACAGATCAAATGGCAGATTGAGTTAATCTGCTTTCAAGACCTGTAATGCTACATGCTACACAGCACGGACAGCGTGTTAACTCAGTCCAGACTATGGATGGTATCTCCGGGCTGCATTTATCCTCTCTTATTCACTTAACCCTTACAAACCACAAAGGCCTCTAGAAATCAGATGGGCTAATTCAATCCATCTAATCCAGGCTCAAAAACAGGGGCACATGTCAGACAGCGGGGTCTTGTTCAACCATTTTATGTGAGATCAGAAGGCAGAAGGTCATATGAAGAGAAGCAGGTCAAACAGAATATTTATGGGTTAAAGATGAGGACAAGATAGCATCATTTTACCTCTGGAGAAGAATGTAATATTTTCACTGACATTTATTAATTTGTTTGCAGGATTATGTCAAAATGTTTTACAAAAGATAGACATTACGAGAGGAAAGATTCTATCAAATTTTAAAGCGGATATACACTGATTTTGGATTCTTTTGAAAAATCAAAGAATCCCCATCTCTCATCATTAGCGAAATTCTAAAAATTAAAAATTCAGTTAGTAATTAACTGATCTTTATGAAATCTGACTCAGTTTTTTTGGGGTGGTGCCTCAATTAACACATTTCAGGTGGATCGGATTCAGATTGCACATTTCATTGAGATTTTTTGAAAAAATGGGGATGACCATATGTTTGGACCTACTGCATCGTTACTGATGGGGAGAGAAATTTCTTACAATGCTTAAAAGTGTGAATGCTCATGGTACAATAATCACTGATCCTGATAACTACTGATATCTGACAAAGAGGAGACTTGCTGCTTGACAGAGGTTT
The DNA here is from genome assembly GCF_900634775.1 of Gouania willdenowi. Classification (NCBI taxonomy): domain Eukaryota; kingdom Metazoa; phylum Chordata; class Actinopteri; order Blenniiformes; family Gobiesocidae; genus Gouania; species Gouania willdenowi. The sequence goes on from NC_041052.1 coordinate 21,954,479, forward strand.
ACTTTGCACTCTCTGAGTGCTTCTCATTTTTATTATTTTTTCAACAGTTATATCACAATCGTAGCAACAACGTAGCCTGGCAATAAGCCACACCCACTTCCCTCCTTTTTGTAAGAAAGTGGGTATGACAATGCCAACATTTCTGCTCACTTCCTCGGTTTGAAAGAAACCGAGCCAATCAGAGCCGTACAGAAAGAACATATCTCCTGCGCCGAGCAGTGTCAAAACAAACATGGCGCCCGCCACGGAGAAGCCGCTCAGAGCTGAGCACTGTTATGTTTGAAAAGACCTGGATATATCGTTAAAACCACAACAAGAAGAGGCTTTTAAACCATAACTCTGTACCATACAACATGCCATTTTCCTCTGCTGGCTCCGTTTAGGGAAATAGATCTACACTTGTCGCGCTATTGTCATCATGTCCGCTCTTTGTTTAACTGGTTACTCTGCGCATGTTTGTCCCTCCCCACTCAGCCCCCCAGAACCCAAACGCCTGGTGAGCGCTTAAAGGATTATTGCGTGTATTAAACTATGAATAATAAAAGGAGATTAGGATGGATTCCAGGTGAGAATCAATGTGCAACCTACTGCAATTCAACTGAAAGGTTGTTTTCCAGAAACCAAGCGCATCAAAGATTATGTTTCAATTGATTGATTCAACAGAACAATCAGAATGTAACTGCTAAACAAATGTGTAGAATGCACCCGTCATGTCTATTTGGGTTGTGTTGTTTCATGTCAAGTTTCCCTATTATGGTCGATGTTTCAAGGTCAGGTGTCTTTGCTTAGTGAGCCACCGCTGTGGGAATAGAAAACCAGTAAGAAAACATCTGCTTGATGGTTTGAGGTAGGTAAAACACATCCTTCCATCTTGTGTAAACCACAGATAAAATCATCTGCAACTAAAGGATCCCTGTGTATCATTTGTGTTTGCTAAACACACTCTAGGGTCTTATGTTCACACATAAGAAGCCTATACAGGAAATGCTTTGGCCACTTTTTACATACAAATCTGGACGGTAATTGAGAAGTATTTGAGTAAATACTGTAGCTTTTTTTTTATGTATTAGGGTACTTTCAATTCATAATTTTATGTACTTCAAATCAAAAGCATAGAAGGGACCCTATGAGAGAATTAGCTACTTTTAATTATAATCTACAATCTGCACATAAAGCTACTACAAATGATCAATGATGAAAGGGAACAAAAGCCCCTTAGATGCGGCTGCCTGTTACACTTGGAGCATTGGTTAGCACCCTGAGTCCTCGATGGACAGAAGCACTGCAGGTTCAGCACAATGAAGTATTAAAACAAGCAAATGAGCCACTGTGTAAACAACATTTAGCTCTGGTTAGGTCTTTGAGACTTGAGAACCACATGCGGGGGGAAAGACAAGAGCCTCTAAAGTGGCTGGTAGTGTGGCATAAATCCAGGGCTCAACCAGAGACCAATGGGAGCCAAATAATGAGAGTGATTCTAAATGAAAGTCTCAGAGTGCAAGTATTGAATTAAGGCTGCTTTAATTAGCATACCAATTTGATCATGCACATGCTGCTCCGCGTCTCAGCAGCAGTTTAGTTGGCATAAGTACAGCTTAATGAGGCTTTAGCCCTCAGGCACTTTGCATTTGATGGAAGCAGCACAGTTATCTATTTCAAACTCAGTATGAAGCATTGAGTCGGTTAATTACCATTTTAATCCATCTATTTATTTATGTTGCTTTTGGGGGGAATGTTATACCTTTTACACTAGAGATGCATCCAATTCACCACACCTTATTAATTTATTATTAATAATAATATTATTATATTTGAGTGAGATGTCTCACTATGGGATATATGCCGCCACGTCATATCTCAGAAGCCATATCTCATTACGCCAATCCTGTTTGGCTGGTGAAATGTATTCATCCGCAACAGGTAGTCCCACCTACTATAAGTAGAGGGGGGAGAGAATACAGCGCCATTCAAATAAGCAAACCTCGTCTCACTCATTTAACAAGAAGGGCTGTCTGGTCAGACATCTCACTCATATTACTCAGAGAACCGGGGTTATGTAAATAACATAGTTCTCTTTCATAACATTTATTTCAATGGCTCACTATAGGATATGGAAGCTCCTGGATTGCAGACAAGCTTATCACGCGCTACACCAGCCCGCAGGGCAAGCACTGCTCCGATAAGGACAGGAGAACTGCCCATGCCACACACGGAGCGGAAACATCCGACCTGTGAAACCAGACAAAAGTAAGGAGCGAGGACCAATTTGCCACCACACAAATATCCTGAACAGACACTCCCCTGAACAAGGTCAAGGATGTGGCTAAACCCCGAGTCAAATGTGCACGCAAGCCCACAGGCGACTGCAAACCTTGACTTGTATAAGCCAATGCAATCGCCACCACCATCCAGTGTGACAGACGTTGCTAAGTAACAGGCATCCCTTCTTCCCTTTATGGGAGATGAAGCGCTGATCACTCCTCCTGAAGCTCCCTGTCATATTCAGAACTTGAGCCAGCAATAGCTGCCAGCTACACTTTCACCATGGTGAAAGCCCCTAGTTTGTCAATCAGTTCCTGCAGGAATGACAAAATCACTCCCACAGAACACTGAAAGGGGGTGTGTGCGTGTTCCAGCCTGAGGCACCCTGAGCAGACCTAATGTGTGTCCCGGCCAGAGATTTTGTTCCCACACCTGCAGAGGTGTCTGGGGCCTTTCCCTCCATCTTCAAATCTGTGCTGGCACATGGCTGCTAACCGCTAAACTAACGGAGGGCTGACATCCTGGCGACCAAGTGGAGTGGCAAGGGCGGTGTTGGCACTGAGCCGCCAACTGGTGTGTTGCGTCCGGTGATCGACAGCCGTGGTGTGGCGTTGAGTGATGCAGTAAGCCGAGCCGAAGACAGGTGTGTCAGCGGTTGGCTATGGACGGCCGTGGAAGGCATTGAGGCAGTGTAATCCCAAGCATGGAGGTAGGGAAAACACTGGTTGACCTGGTATAGTCGAAAAACAGAAAAAGGATATTGACAGCAGAGTCCGGCGACGGAATACAAAAGGAGTCCACCTGTGGATGTGAGATAGCTCTGAGTGAGAAGAGGTTTTTGAATGGCCCTGTACTATCCGCCCACTCTACTTATAGTAGGTGGGACTACCTGTCGGGGATAAATACATTTCACCAGACAATCAGGATTGGTGAAATGAGATAGGGCTTCTGAGATATGACGTGGAGGCGTATATCCCATAGTGAGATATAGAAACAATTGTTATGAAAGAGAATACAATATTCTATTCTTATCAATTGGGCTTCAAAAACTTAATGACTTTCCATACATTCAACACGCTTTTTTTTGCTGAAACTTGTATTTAAACCTGAGATCTTTAATTAACAAGGCAAAGATGGTGCCCAGTGCCAGCAACAGCTTTCAACAAGTTTATTGGTCTGCACCACAGACTGGTCTAGTTTTAATGCCACAGGCCTTTGCTGTTGCAACCCAGGTGTCCCATACACACAGCTGAGTCACAAAGGAGATTAAATGAGTTAGAACAAACAAACAAAAAAACAATTACAGACTGAAAAAGTTAATATAATGAATATAAAATGAAAGGGCAAATAACTCTAGAAATCAACATTAAGTATTACTTGGAGAGTTTGCATGTTCTCCTTGAGCATGTGTATGATTTCCCACACAATGAAACATGCTTACTCTGTTTTGCGTGTGTGTGTGTGTGTGATAAACTCTGTATGTTGTGTGCCTAAATAGGCTAGTAAACTGTCCAGGGTGTAACCTGCTCTCAGATGGGACGTCCTCCTCTGTCTTGTAATATATATCACAATCACATGATACTGTATATCTATATCTTCTTTAAGATTTGATGAGGAATTTGAAGTTGATGATTTTAATAGTGCAAATACAAGCTGGAATAATGCGTATTCCACTAAATATAGAGTTAAGAATAGGAGTTTGTTAGCAGGTTTACTATGGTAAGAAACATTCAGCTTTGCCAAGTCTTTAACAGGAAACCCAGGCAGACCTGTTTCGACAGTGCCAACCATTTTCTTTAATTTATGTACCAGCGTGAGGTGAGGTTACTTTCCTCTGAAGCATTTTGCATCCACATTTTAGGTATTTTTATATTTGGCAGCTTGTGTGTGTCATTCAAAGGCAAGCAGTAACCAGTAGTTGTGAGTAGATGGAAGATAATATGTTTTGAATAAAGTGTTTAATTTTGACTGCAATGTTTGAGGTTTGGATAGACTAAGTGTGGCTTCTTCTTGTTTATACTTTTGGGAAAGTAAATTGTCATTTCAGGAAATGTGTGTAAGCAGACTGTGGAAAAATAAAACTGTAAAGATTTTATGTTGGCCTTGTCTGTGTCCTCCAACCCAACTAAAAGATGGAACAAATGGTTTGTGTGTGTTGCCGTTAATGCAGTGGATTTGCAACTGAGCTGACTGGGACTGGCATTAGCTCTTTCCAGAGTAATCAAGCTTATTATAAGGTATATGGGTTAATTATATATTGAACTTAGTGCTTCAATCAATTCATATTCTTCTCACAATTTCTCCTACTATTTATATAACTGCATAAACATGGCACATCAAACGGGTGGGATGCTAATTCACAGAATTGTATACAAGAATAATTTCTGTATACATAATTGTTCTGTGCAGTATCTTTGCTTTTCTTAGCACAGCTCACTTCTGGCCTGATGCTTCAGATGTTGTTCCTTAAATGTGTTGCAGCCATTCTCACAGTTTGGGGGTCACTGCCCCAAGTGCCCCTACTGCCACAGGGATCACGGGCTTTGACCTTCCACATTTGCTCCAGTTTTTTGAGCCCTGGTACGTTTCCACTTTCTTGTATTCCTTTTTACTGATGTTGCAGTGTGCTGGTATCTCCACATATGTGATCACTGCCCTCTGCTAGTGTTTGTCAACCACCACCATATCTGGTTGGTTAGCCATGAGTTGTTTGTCAGTCTGGAAATTGAAGTCCAGCAGGATCCAAGCCCTGTTGTTCTCAACCACCTTTGGTGGTGTGTCCCATCAGGATTTGGCAGCTTCCAGTCCACACTGGGTACAGATGCCACATCTTACATTCAGCAGTCAGATCAAATCTATCACAAAAACAGCCTTCTACCACCTAAAGAACATCTCCAGAGTGAAAGGTTTAATGGCTCAGAAAGATCAGGAGAAACTGGTCCATGCTTTTATCTCCAGCAGACTGGACTATTGTAATGGCCTTCTAACAGGAATCCCCCAAAAGAGCATCAAACAGCTACAGCTGGTTCAGAACGCTGCAGCTCGGGTCTTAACCAGAACAAAGAGGTCAGAACACATTAGTCCAGTTTTAAAGTCTTTACACTGGCTCAGCCTCAGAATAGACTTTAAAGTTCTGCTGCTGGTGTATAAATCTGTGAACGGGTTTGGTCCAGAATACATCAGTGACATGTTAGTCAGGTATGAACCCAGCAGGTCTCTCAGATCTATGGACACAGGTCAGATAGTGGAGCCCAGAGCTCACAGTAAACATGGTGATGCTGCTTTTAGTTGTTATGCTGCAAAGAAGTGGAACAAACTGCCAGCTGAGCAGAAGTCAGCATCACATGTGAACATTTTTAAATCAAAGTTAAAGGCACTTTTTTTCTCTACTGCGTATGATTGAGAGAGAGATTTTTTGTCATGTTGTTGATGTCATGATGATTTTACTGATGATTTTAATTGATTTTACTGATGATTTTAATTGATTTTACTGATGATTTTAATTGATTTTTAAATGTTCTTATTGATTTTAAACAATTGAATGTTTTATCATGTAAAGCACATTGAGTTGCCTTGAGTATGAAATGCGCTATACAAATAAATTTGCCTTGCCTTGCCTTGCACTATCCTAGCCACTTGGTTGTGTCTTTCCATGTAGGTGGATACCCCCTGCATCTTAAACCCTGCTACTATGTGTGGGGCCATCTCAGAAGCATCTTTGCACAGCTTGGGTCTGATCTGCTGTGGTAGAGCCTTGCCTCTATGGCTCTTGTGCTGCCATGGTTACTGCCTCTGTGCTGTCAGTCTACACTTTTCCAGTCACTGGTAGGGCGTCTGATATCAGCCACTTCTATTTGACAGTGGTATGCTCCATGTAGGGGCTTGTCCCTCCATGTTGCTCTGGTCTGGTGATTTTCTGAGACATTCACTGAGCAGCCTATCTATTGGAGAATTTTCTGGATGCACTTCTTGAAGTTTCATCCTGGACAGTGGCTCTGATGCTCACTAGTCCTCGGCCTCCCTCTTTCCACTTAGTGAATAGCCTCAGGGTGTTGATTTCTCTTTCTTTGCATACAGCTTGATGTTATCCGTGTAGGGCAGGTGACTGATTATTTCTCCATTTGGCAATTGGTATCTATAGCCAATCTTGTTGATGCTCTGACTGAAGGGGTTGAGGCCTCTGTAGAACTGCAGTGGTGACAGTGCATCTCCTTGGTAAATGCAGCACTTAAAGCTGACCTAGGCATTAGGCTTTAAATTGGCTTCCAAAGTGGTCTTCCACTTTCTAATGGAGTTATTTATGTTCTTCTTTGTCCTGTTGATTTTGTACAGTTCCAGACATTCCAGTATCCATATGTGTGGCATTGATTCATTTTCTGGTAGTCAAAACAGGCAGTGCAAAGGTCAGTCTTCCTACTCTTGCAATCTCAGGCCATTGCTCCGTTAACCAGTAGTTGGTGTATGGCTCCCCTTCTGTTACTGCCAATGCCATTCTGTGCCTTGGTCATGTATTGACTTATGTGCCAATTTATCTCAGCTGCTATCCTGCATGACAGGAGCTTTATTGTTGTGGAGAGACATGTTATTTTCTAGAGGTCGGCCGATATATTGACTTTTTGCAAGATCGGCCAAAAACTAAAAATGTATTTATTTTTTTGACCATCACCAGCCCTCCCTAACGAAGGAAAAGTTGATTATTTTAAAGTGAGAGTGAGATGTGATGTAGTTGTGCATATGGTGACAAGTGTCAAGCTTAGGTATAATGGTGGTGGCTGTGAACAGAGGGAAAGAGTGAGTGGTTACACCTAAAACAGGCATTTAGTTTAAACTGATTACTTGCACATTGTATATCTTTGTCATGCTTTACTGCTACTTACCCGTCCTGTACTTTTTGTTTTACTTGGTTGTGTACAGGTATATTTAAAGTTCAATAAATGTAAAGAGTTCTATTGGTGTATTTAATTTAATTTCTAATATATACATTTATATCATATGATTCAGTTGTCTTTCATAATCAATGTGCTTTCAAAAAAATATATATATTGGCCTCAAATATCGGCTTCCAAAATCGGCTTTAGATATCGGCTATCGGCTTAATTTTTTATTTATTTTTTTAATTCTTTTTGAAAATCCCATATCGGTCGACCTTTATTATTTTCCATAAGTTGGATGGGACACATCCCTTCTGAATGAGTACCATCCCTCAGCAGCTGGTTCGCACTGTGGCGTTCATGGAATGCAGTTAGATTCTTCTGATAGTTTGTATGGATCATTTCAGGGCCCTGTGTTGTCAAATACTTTGACACTTTTCTGGATGTCTGCCATTGAGATACTTGGTTCTCATATATATATATATATATATATATATATATATATATATATATATATATATATATATATATATATATATATATATATATATAGTTTGACTTAAATATTTAATATTTATCACAATAGTGTTGCAATTCTGTTCAATAAAGAAGTTCTACGACTGCATAAAATGTGGAAAAAGTGCCTAATCAAACTAACTTTCAAAATAAAATCCCACTTTTAGACCCGACCCACCAGTTGTGAACCGTTACTCTGATGGAAGAAACAAGAAGTGGAACATATTGGGGGAGAGCTGAAACAAGAGAGTGAATGAACAGAGAGACTGGGAGATGACTGTCATTTTTGTTACTATAAGTAGTTTTTAAGAGGCCTCCAGCCTATGCTGCCACTTCCAGCATAGTAGGTCCATCCAAATGGCTTAACCCTTTCCTTGGAAAAAGACAAAGAGCCACCTGAGCTGGTGCTCCCAGGAGCCCTCTGCACCCTGAGCCTGTCTTCAGAGAGTCGCAACATTGAATGTAACAGGGAGACTAAATGCCCTTGAGCACAACAAGCACTTTAGCAGCAAATACACGTCAAGATGTGAATGTGCCCATTGTGGCCTACCCACCAGAGGGCTTGTAGCAGTCACCAGGGTACACTGCCAATCTATAAGCTTCATTTACCGCAGGTCATGGAAAGAAGTAGAGTTGAGCCGGATACTCGGCTGAAACAAGTAACCGGTACGGATAAAGCACTTTTGCATCTGAATATTATATGAGTAATACGAGTCAATATCTGTGCTCGGATTGAATGAAAATTCTCATTGGATTGCTGACTGTGTCTGCGTTCTGTATCAGTCACAGAGCTCCTCCCCGACACACATACATACGTATATGTTGCTGTCTGATTGTGTCCCGCAGCAGCTCCGCACTGCATGCTCACTCACTGACAGCTCTGTCTCTGCGCAGTCACTCAAGTTTGCGGTTCTTTTCCTTTTCCGTTTAGGGTTTTCTTCAACTTCAGGTTTGTTTTTATTTCGGTTTGTACGTATTTATTAAACAGTAGAGTTCTGGTAAACATAAGTTCATTCAGACGTAGTGCTTGGTCGTATGCGACTTGCGTTGCGTCTTTGCCTGTCGGAGATTTTTTTTCTTTTTGTTTTTTTAACCAGTGACTTCACTTCCTTGCTGTATTTCATAAAAAAAAAATAAAGGTACTAGTGGTATAAATATTACAAATTAATTAAGCCACACAGACACACACACAATAATAAATGAGAAAAAAATCACACTGATCATAAAAAAAAAATTTAAAAATACAAATACATTACATTTTGCTTCATAATTTCAACGGCATGTGTTGCATTCATTGTTGCACAACTTGTTCTGTAAATAATTTGTTTGCTATTGTGATCAAAAGCATTGATCTGAAGCTCAATGCTGATGCTGTCCTGTAAATAGTTTACTAATCAGAAATAAATGTAACCATTTCTGATCAACTCATATCAATTGCATGCTTAAAATAACATACCAGTTAAAGCCCCGCCCATTTCAAGACAACCCCACCCACTTCCGGGTTAATTTCCATCCACTTCCAAGATAGGCTCCACCCACTCCTAGTACAGGTGCAGATACTTCATATGGTTAACGGATACAGATAATGCTGTATTCGCTCCTCCCTAGAAAGAAGCATCCAGGTAATTGCATGCCAAATATTTGTAAATAATTTTCCAGTCTTGATAAAGCATATTAGTGACCAAGAAGAGAAAGGAGGTGCAAAAAGACCACAGAATGTATAGTATGATCAATGTCTTACATGTGTTTGACCAAAATTGGTCAAGAATTTGTGAGGAAATATTAGAAAGCTATGATTTATCATCATATGTCGCTCCTTCAGACTCAATACAGGGAGTGTTCTCTGCATATGATACGTACAACCGCTTATTATAGAGCACACTGCACAGTGCCTGGGTTAGCAGGCAGGGCCAGAGAGAAAGGTTCTGTGGTTTGTGGCTGCATGTGTGTGAGTGTGTGACCGATCAGATTTATTTCTATGGAAATTGTGCATGTTTAAGAGTGTGTGTGTGTGTGTGTGTGTGTGTGTGTGTGTGTGTGTGTGTGTGTGTGTGTGTGTGTGTGTGTGTGTGTGTGTGTGTGTGTGTGTGTGTGTGTGTGTGTGTGTGTGTGTGTGTGAATGCGTGTGTTTGTGTGAGTGTGTATGTGTGCAACGGAGCGAGTGTGGATAAGTGACCCAAAAGCTAGTAGTCTAAAATTAAAACCTGGGTTTTTGAAATGCCTCTAATTAGAGAGGGAGGACTGAAAGCCTATTTTGAGACATGTGGCCAAACACGCCCATCCCAAACGTGTGTGTGTGTGTGTGTGTGTGTGTGTGTGTGTGTGTGTGTGTGTGTGTGTGTGTGTGTGTGTGTGTGTGTGTGTGTGTGTGTGTGTATAGAATGAAGGTCTCCCACTTCAAGAGAGCATTATTAGACAATATGTAAAAGTTTGTACACAGGAATTGTTGCTGAAGTACGTTTTTACACACAATTGTTAAAGGCAGTGAAATTTGACAACATTAACAAGTTCTTGCCAAAACCACCAGCTAAGGGTATGCACGTGAACCAGAACGCTCTTCCTGTAACACTGCAAGAAATTGTTACGTTTAGTGTCAAGATAAACCAAATTGGAAAGTTTATGGCTCCAGAGCAGGAACATAATAGGCAGTTTAATCACTGTCTAAAGTGTTTTTACACATTTAATGAGGCACTTTGGTGAATTTTGCAGTTTGAGACTGATTGGAATTCAGTGTATGCCTGGCTGACATTGTCTCATTGTTCTGCCTCATAACCAGCCTCTGTTTTCTGATTCTCTGCAAAGACCACTGGGAAATCAGGCTACTTTTACAAAAGAATAGCTCAACTCTTTCTGCTCCAGATAATCAGACTACATTAAACTCGCTGAAAAGGAGGTTTTTGTTTCAGCAGAATATCAAAGTTGACCATATTTCAGTCCTAATCACCTCCAAGCATCCAGAATCAACACCAGAATTTACCACAAATTATCAAACAATGCAACAGCATAAATCACCAAAGCTTGGTAGACCAACCAAAATATTGAGACAATTTCATTGGAGGAAATACACTTTCAATAAGTTTATCCAACCATGGTTTATTTCATCAGTGTGAGCCTAGGCTGAATTTCACAACTCCCAATAACTTTTTAGCAGGAGCAAGGAACCAAATCCATACCTACAGAAAAAGCAGAATAAAGAAAAACTGTGACTGACATACAGCGCACATTAGATACTTCATGCCAAACGCATTAAAAAAAAATTCAACCCAATTCTAAAAACCTCAACAGACACATTTTTACCATATTTTGCGGTATAGAGCTCAGTGCTGTATTGGCTGCTTTCGGAGAAATTCACAATTTCCTCAAAAAGTCCACAGATAAGCCACTCCTTCACATATTGGCTGATGAGGGTGCCATTCAAAGGTTTCAGCCAATCAGAACGTGCATGTAGACGGGCTGCTACTCCAGTTCCAGTATTGGAGATTTATGTGTACTCTGATGAGTTTGAACTTATAAGTTGCCATCTACCACACATCCGTTTATCAGTCCATTTACAGATTTTTATGTAAGTTTTTACAATTACCATGCTATTGCTCAGATGCTCCGCCCCTTTACAGCCGATTTCACTGAACAAAAGTGTGCCGACTTTGCCGACTGATTACATCCCACAACACAATGTGCACAACTGTAACATTGCACTCAAATTAAAATAGTCGACCCTTCCATTGTCCTACCCTGACTCCCTCTTCCCTGTTCCTTTTCCCCTCACTAAGGTGTAACACTGCCTGTAGCTGACGTTGTCAGTGTGTTTAAGTTGCCATGACAACATGCGAGGTCGATTTTATTATAGTTGTTATATTTAATTTTGCACTCAACTATAGAATATCTGCTTTGATACTGTCATTTTAATATCAATGTATTATTTTATTTATTTTGTCCGTGATATTTGTCCTGTTACTAAAGTTTATTGAGAGCGACGTAATTGTGCAACGGACGTTTACCAGAAAGGACTCAGCGTTTACGCGGGTTTCAGCACAGAAAAGATACACTCGCTATCTTATTTTTGCTCCTTTTTTTCTGTTTTTCATCAGGCGAACACGGTAAATATTGTTTATTTGATGCTTATGAGTGGTTTAAGTTGTATGTGTGACATTTTATATGGTAATTTGTGTCAAACTGTGAATCGTTTTTGTTATTTCAGTTTTCAGGGCGCTCCACCCGTCAAATCTTCTGTGAAGATTAAACCTTTGAGTGGACGTCAGTTTGTCTCGTGAACTTTTTTGAATGACCGACAGTTATACTGCCCTCTTTTTATATTCTCCCTTTAATAAAGTTCTTTTTTCACCCTTACTGAGGGTGGGCTGGTAATGGTCACAATTTTTCAATAAAATAAAATTCTTTATTTAACTGCAGTAATAAAACATGTATGGCTGTCAAGAAAAGATTGCACTACATGTAATATTGACCTTCGACAGCATGTGCAGAGAAGACGAGGTAAAAGAAAAAAAAAATCCACTCATTGACCGCTCTCCCGCATTAGCCGCATCGTCAACTTTAAATGAAAGAAGTGGCCTGTGCAGTGGAAAATAAGGTTTTTATCTGCATTTTACAAACTAATGAATACATTTATTAAACTACTAACATGATTCTACGTGTAAAAGGAGCCTGGAAGGGTGAAATTGACTTTAAGTAAATAAAAACCCTGAAAAAAGGAACAAGCGGGTCAGAAAATGGATGGATGGAAATTAAAATAGCTAGTGTTTACATCTTATATCAACAAAAATGATTTCAAAAACCAACACAGCATTATGTGATTGCATGTTTAAGGGCTTTGTCCTTCTAACCCGGTCACTGACATCTAAATAGAGTCCCATCTCCACATTTAGCCTGAGCCACAAAATGTCAAAGGTTAAAAACCTTCAATGAACCAAAAAGTTGCATTCAAGTCCAACAGCTGCTGAGACCACATCAATACTGCAGTGCACATGACAGATCCTTCAGAAGCATGTGGACAGTGAAGCTTTCATCCAAAACCTTGAGTTTAGGGAACAATGTGGAAAAGGATTCTTAGAACTCCAGTTTCTTTCTGACACAGCTCTAAGTTTAAATATGAACACTTTCA